>NC_063282.1:3581666-3883833 GCF_910591885.1 Bombus terrestris | reverse complement strand
TATGGTGGTATCTTTTTATACTTAACAAATATTATTCAGTGATACAATAAAATATAATTATATTGTGAAATCAGTCAATACAATTATTGGAAGACCCAATGTTCCAGATACTAGCTTTTCTAATAACGTAAATGTAAGTTTGAGAAATGGCTTGCAAATTGTATTTTGATGAAGCTTTTACATAATATTACCTTTTCGTAGGAACCTGTAGCTGTAGCTGGACCTAGTGGTATTTTAAATGAGACAACTATATCTGAAAACATGAAACCTTCAAATGAGAAACAAACTGTGGAAAAGAATTCTATTGAATTGGCTGTTCTTATTTCTGATGTTAAAGATATTTTAAATCATCTAGATGAAGGTTTTATTGGGGTAATTATTTCAATATGAAAGATGAAAGAATTGCGTGCATTTAACAGTATTTATTTTACAGACAAGTTTGGAGTATTACAATTATGATAGTGCAGCTGTGGTACATGCTGTACTAGAAGATTCATTACCACCAGAATTAAAAGAATTGATGAAATTAGGGCCATCACAAATGCCTAGTGCACTACCAATCTATACAGTAAGAACATTTTATTATTTGAATCATGATACATAATCTAGTATAAACGATGTAAATATTCTTACTATTTTTCTAGGAAACTTCAATTAAGGATGTAGCTAGTGGTATTGAAAGACTGGATATTAATATGCTTGATAATTTAAAGGGTGATGATGCATATGTTAAAAAATCTAAAGAAATCATAGATATACCTAAAGATTACATAACTAAAAAGTAAGGATTCAAGGTTACTCTGAATAATACATATAACACATATAAAAATATATATTTGTAGATAACAAGAATATAAACAAAATTTGTTACAGTTACAGTCTCGTCGAAGATGTATACGATGACGAGTATGATGATACTTATGATAACAGCGATATACGTGGTACACAGGATGACTCGACTGAAGCAGATTTAAGACCTTTTACTATACCTAGAGTTTGTATTTATATAATTCGATTAAATTATAGTCTTCTCTAACACTATTAACATAATTATATAAAAATTAACGAACGATAATTTTAGATTCTTCGCGAGAAACAAAAGGTTGAAACTGAAGAAGTTGAAACGGAATCAGAAGATGAAGATGTAAGAAATAACCAAAATGGGAGAGACTATTTTATACAAAATCCAGAAGAGGTACGCGCTAGAGCAGAACGACAAAGGCAAACGCGAAGTGGAAGAGGTGTACCGAATGTAATAGGTATATTTGTCAATTTTTATAAAGTGCTGAATATAATTTAATAGTTACACTTAAATACAGCATGCATTATTAGTGTTTTTTATCAGTTCCAATATTAAAATGATTTTGTTCTTGTATCTGCAGGTAATCCTAAAGGTCAAGGACAAGAGAAAGCGGTATTATACAATAGGCAGCAAAAGAACACCAAGAAGGCGGAACGCGCTAATCACAATCGTCGTTCTGGTGCCCAATGGAAACGAAATCAAGGAATGGTTCCATTATAAATCTATCTATACTTTTACAATATGAATGTAAATACTGCCATGTGATAAATACATTCGTACCTATGTTAATTTTATAGATTCAGTATCACAACTTTGTTAAGATATTTGTTTAGGAAATTTTTATGATTCTTAATGATCTTTAACTATTGTAAGAGCTCTTATTCTATTCATTTGATCAGTTACTGCTTGTTGGTATTCGACTTCAGGTACCATAGCGCTGGATGGCGATCCTAAAGTATTTGGTACTGGCATTAAGTGTGTAAATAAATGAGTTGCACTTCCATAGTAATCTAATTGTATCATGATTACAGCATGTATGCTAGGTTTAATATATTCCAATCTCTTGTCTAAAAACATTGGTAGTTCTACAAGTAATTGAGCATGAACAGTCTTCAAGTCCTTAGCAGCTGCTTCTTCTGTCCTGCGTTCTCTTTCTAATTTTGCGATATGACTAGCAGTTCTGTCTTTTTTCTCTTGCAATTTTTTGACACGATTATAAGAGTATTTCCAAGTTGTCACCAGTTCCTCACGCTTGGCAATTGCTGCGGCTATTAGAATGAATTCATCTCGTAATTTTTTTAATGGTTCTATGAAAGTTTTTTGACAGAGAGCTGCCATTTCTTGCACTGTTTTCCCAATCTAATAAATGAGCAAAATTTTCATGATGTTTCCTACCATGTAAAAACAATCTGTAAACTTGCCTGTGTTGTTACTGAATGGTAATTTTCCACTACTTTTCTAAATTCATCACTGAGATGCGCTAAACCACAAGTTGTTAGATTTAATGTCAACCTTTGGTCTGCTCGATCTAAATTTAGCACAGCTTCTATATATTTTTTCATTTCCTTTGTCAATTTCCTAATTGTATCTTCAACGCTTGAAAAACAAATAAGAAATTTTTTAATATATTTCAATACATCATCGCAACAAGTATTCTAACAATAAATATACATACTAAATGAGTCTTTGAACTGCAATATCTAATTCTCTGTCTTCTAAATGAGTTAATAGAGGTGGTGCTGGTGTAGGCCTCTGTGTCAAATGATTTTTCTTCAAAGGATTCCTATATACATTGTAATATTATTTAGAGGTGCTGTAACCTATTACACCTTTAACCTATTAAATTAATAAATAATTATAAATGTTATTACTTACCACGTCATATTATTGCCGTAATTTAACAAATATTCATAATATTATACTTCATCAATCAAAGTTGTTTTACATGAGTAGATTATTACGATTATTAGTTAAGAAAACATTGAACACAGTGACGTACACAGTAATTCAGAGTCTTATCGTTACTAATCTAGTATTCAATAGATAAAGTACAAGATAAAATAATCTATATATTTTCATATTTCATTATGTTCATTTTTTTAATCTTATCAATAAATATTTAAAGAAATTATGTAATAGAAAAAAGCTGACTCTTTTTTTTATTCAAATTTAACATAATACTTCCTAACCTCAACTGTCATATTTCTAACGTCAGCTTGACATTTAAATCTAACACAATTGCAATATAAACATGTTTTTTCTCCTTTTTTTTTTTAAAGGATTTTATAACTGCAAAAATATATATACGCAAATAATATAGTTGCTAAATATTTTTTATTAAAATGAGTTATACAAAGTTGAAAATAATATAGGTACAATAAGCTTTGATACTTCTTAAATTACCTTACATCTTTATTTAGTATGTACATGATTAAGCAGAATTTAGTGATCTATAATGATTAATTCGTCTATACCCCAATCCTCATAACTATTGTCAGGTAAGTAACGTCTAATTATAATTGGAATTTTTCTTTGTTTTAGTTCTTTCATTGCAATTTGCAGTGGATCAGTTTCTCCTTCCAACTCAACCATCACAGGAGCACACATAGCTATTTGTAACGCTCTTGTCCCTAATACTCTTGCCCTTTCATATCTAAAAGCACATATTTAAAATATTTTTATTATTCTTAAGATTAAAAGCTTTTGCTCAACATCACCTACTTTGTCATATATCTTGTTGTAATTCTTTTGGACCTTTGCACTCCACCAGTAGCTTCACCAGCTGCTAATAATTCTATATTTTCTCCATCTTCTTCTTGAGGTTCTAGTTCAATGTTATCATCATCATCTACATCATCAAAATCATCTGCTACCCTGTAAATGAGGAAAAATTCAACGATCTTGATATACTTAAATTGAAATATACATTGTATAAAAGAAAAGTTATACTAGATCGTTAAAATAATTTATTAAATATCTTTTAGGTTATGTTTAACTTTATGTGTAATAGGGTGATAGAGAAATCTTTTTAACAAGAAATCTGAAAGTAGTTTTACTGCTAAAGGCTTTACGACTATAATTATTCTCCAAAATACCAATAAATTTTTGTCATAAAACTACAATACACACAAGTGGATATGTAAAAGATATCAGTTCAGTAAATATTACATACTCATCTCCATCAAAATCATCATCTGCCATTTTTCTTAATCAAATAAATGTTACTGTTAATACAAATTGATGACTCAATTACTTTTTTTGCAGTTTGTTAAAATATTTTTCGTTGGAAACAGTAATTAACGATGAGTACAAAACACAAGCAAATACTAAACACGAACAAACGAATTGAAAATACCACTACCCTCGTGCAAAAATTCCTAGGATGAATATCAAAGATAACTGATTTGTTGGAATGCAAAATAAATAGATAAGTTACAGAAAATAAATAGACAATAGAAATATTATGTAGAAAATTGCAAATTAATATAAATAATATAAATAATAATAAAAAACATGGCGATACTAGCTGGATAATCACAGTAATTTCTATAGCATCAAATAAATTTATTTAAAAATAACATTATTCAAAAATGATTGTAGTACCCTTAAACTTTATTTATAATATTTCGAGACAAGCGAAATTAATATTTTTTTTGTGTTTTATAAGATTGCTTCTGCCACAATATCACGAAGCTGTAAAGGGAATCGCAGGATCTTCAACACATCCAAACTACATCAGTGACATTAATTCTAATTACGTCTAATTGGTTATAATAAACTACAGTTCATTATATTCCGTGAACTATAAAGATGATTGGGATTTTCCAGTATATTTATATTGTAACCCATGCTATTAATTATTAATTTTCTGAATAATGTACGAAATATATTTATTAATTTCTAACAGTTTTTAAGAAATGATTATACAAACATTTTATTATAAAAAGGGGAATAAATTATACATCAATTAATTTAGAGTTAAGTTATATATTAGTTAATATATTTATATTTTACGTAATACAGACAGTTTATAATTGCATATTGCTAAATATAGGATATGATTTCAATTGTATATTTAATTACTATATAATTTTTAAAATATAATAAGCAAGTGAATTTAAATATCATAATTTATCTTTAACTTGGTCCACCTCCAATCCCCTTCCCTTCCCATATTCGCAAGTTAGAATACGGAAAATGTGAAAAATTTGGACATTGTCTCTTTTTATCACTGCTCATATAGTCTGCCTTTTTCGCACATTATCGTCCTCTTTTTCTATTGTCGTTCATATCGTCTGTCTTTCTTGCACACTATCGCTGTATCTTCCTATCGTCTTTACGGACAAGGCATGTGCTGTCATCTATTCACGAACGCTCCAAGTTTCAGTTCTATCCTTCCTTAGTAGATAACAGCGCATGGTTTGTCCGAGACACGTTTCAGGGCAAGAAGTCGACTTTTGCCTTCGGACAAACCATTTGCTGCCATCTATCTGTGAGTGTTCGAGGTTTCAATTCCCTTGTTCCTTAATGGATGGCAGCATATGGCTAGTCCGAAGACAGAAGTCTAACTGTTTGCTCGTAAGAGCCCATAGAGAGAGAAATAAATAATGCCTGACAAGGACAGACGATACGAGCGGCGATAGAAAGAGAGAGATAGTATGCGACAAAGACAGACAATAGGAACTACGATTGAAGAAGAGAGATTGATAGTGTGCGAGATATCTGCATGTTACTTCTCATTGAGGGATTAGGGTTGGTCAGTCTGGGATCGCTTGGCCGGTCATTAAATGATTAAACAGCTGATTAATTTTAATTAAACGTTTACTGGAACGTTTTAGTTATATAGAAACTACATGAATTATCTAAAATTATTAAAATTATTATTATTATTAAAATTATTATTATTATTAAAATTATTATTATTAAAATTATCGCTATTATTATTGTATCTCTATCTAACGCTGCGCACGCGACATACGTCTGTTCTCGTCGCCCACTATTGCTTTCCTTATCTACAGACTAAGGATATTTCGTCAATTATTAAAATTGTCCAGAATTATAAACATGACGTCTTTTCAGTCCGTTTCAAGGAATGGCAGAAGCTCCTTTGTTTGTAAACAAGGAGCGCTATATTGTGCGACAAGGACAGCAATAGCGATTAGTTGCACCGTTTCACCGCTACGTGGTGATAGTGGAATGCTTCAAAAAGTAAAAACCAGCAAAGCTACAAATATAATTCGCGAATTTTTACGATTGTGTATTTTCGATTAGGCCCTAAACTATTTTCTAGTACTAAATCTGTTTGGATTTCGTATGCAATGAATGATTTTCAATTATACAAATTAATAAATAATACTTCGCACGCTGTATAATTATAATAACTGTAGAATATTGTTGTGCACGCTTTATACATCGAAATATGACTCTGAAGGCGTACGGAGTAAGCTTGTAAATACGTTAAAAGGTTAAAAATATATCAGAATAGGCTGTTAACAAATGTATTTGGATAACAAATAAACCACTCATCAAATATTCATAAAGATGACACCAGATGGTAGCTAGAGGATTTCCTTTACGCGTACAAACGCAAAAATACGATATTAATTACAAGGAAGCGAATATGAAATTAATACAAAAATTATAGACTTAATTCGTGTCATTTCGAAACACGTCCTTACTAAATAATTAATAACTAATTATTTAAAACAAAATTTCACATGAAAACTAGACACGAGTGTTTCTAAGATCGCTTTATCTTTGTAATGCTACTCTGACAGTGCACGCACCAATATCAGAAAACGTGTGATTTATTAATTTTCGTCGCATGACTTAATTTAATATGAAGTATCAGGATCACATAACCTAACTTAACATACTTTTTTCTCACCGTCTCTCTTTTCCTATCTTTTCTTATCTTTTCTCTCTGGTTTATGACGTCATGGTATCTATTCGTCGACCTGCTACCTCATTCTACGTTACTGTTACTAAATCTCGATTTTTAGTTGAAAATCATTCTCTCGCCAGGTGGCACTCGTCTCTATTTCCTATTCTTATTTGAATTACTAGCGGGAACATGTATATCTTTAAAAATGCTACAGGTACAACAGTTTCTGTGAAATTTTGTCTATTAAATAGCGGAATATCTTGAAACGTAACTGTATGACAAAATAAAGAAGTAAATGAATCTGTAAACTTACAGACGAGGAAATAGAGTAGACGGTAGAATAAATAAGTAAAACATGCTTAACAGATTTCTTAAATTGTCACAGTGAGGATAGTATTGAGCTATATTGAGGATAGCAGAATATTTTGAAATTTGATTGTTAAAAGAAGAAGATAAAATAAATTTGTAGATTTACGTATAAGAAAGAGAGCATTAATTTTTATTTCTATGAAATCGAGTCTTGGAAGAAGTCGGTTCATTTTAAAAATCTTTAAATTTTAAGAATCCATGCAAGAAGTTATTTCAAAAGGAAGAAATAGAACGTATTAATTAAGATGGAATGTGGAAGATAGAAAGCTTTCGAGAAGTAAAGAAACAGACTCGTTATTAGGAATATTAAAGATAATTTTAGAGATAGCTAAGAAGAAATTCATTTTTACATAAAAAATTATTTATCTAAATCGTGTTCGGAAAGAATGTTGAAAATGATGAACTATCTTTCATGCTAAAGTTACTTGAGACATAACATTAGTCGCGACTCTCGTATTCGAATTCTAACACTGCTGGTCTGATTACGAGCCCGAGAACACGTGACGAATCATCTGCTCGAAGTTTCAAAATACAATTTCATTACGAATACCTATATCTACTTAGATCGATAAAACACGATGCCTGCAAAAATGCCAAGGTCACAGGTGTATTGTTACGCTTTATTCTACGTCTATGGAAGAAAAGTAAAAAAAAAAAAAAAAACAAACGAAATGGAAATTCATCGGCCGCCTTTGTTAACAGTTCCTGCGTTTCCAATTCTTCGATAATCTTTTTAAATTGGTATTTCTGTAGACTCATGGGGAAATTAGCAATTTTTCTACTGGATGTTACGTACAGGGTAGCCCACGAGTTATACTCCCCATTTAAAAATTCCACAACTTCTTTTTTATTACATGTTTCTCAAATTTTTGTTTCAGATTTTTAAAGCTCGTTTTTCTCGAAATTTGTAATGGGAAAATTCGCAACGGAGTATCGAGTAAAAATAATCGAATTTTATCTTCAAATTCGATGCTGCATTATACTAACGTTATATTATTTTATTATTAATTAAGAGGTCCAGATTGATTTGTTTCAACACGTCGACTGCCATACGAATTTTACACATTTTACCCTGTGAGACGCGATAAATTGAAATATACTACGGCGTACGGTTTAATCTTCGCAGAATCTTCTATTATATTTGCTCACCTTTCTCTACGAATATCATTAAATATTAAATATTAATCATTGCAAAAAATTTAGTAATTTGAGTCACCGATGACTACCAAGACAGTCAACGTACTAAGAGTCGGAGAAAGACGAGTAGAAACGTGGAAGATCTTCTTTCTGAATGGTTCACGTGCGAAACACAGGACGATATTCGCCAAGTTGGCGAGCAACATAGAAACGGATCGTCTTATTTTTCCATTTCCTGTCAAAAGCGGAGCATGCTGACGCGGTGGAAGATCGACACCGGCGAACACTGACCTCCCTCTACTACTTGAGCTGTGTCCTTGGCCTTGAAACGAGAACGTGTTTCGGGAGATGAAATCCAACCGCACAGGTGGAACGATAATTGCTCGGCCGTCATAGCGAACGTAAGGCTTACCTTTACTTTCGCTCCGTTACGGAATCGGAGAACTTCCACACGAACAGTAGAGTCATCGTGTTAAGTAACGCGAGACGTCTTCTTCTCTCTCAGCAGGCTGTCCAATGGATGCTGAAAAGAAAATCGGCGAATCAGTGAGGAAATTTCGGTCGCAAGATTTGGCAATATTCCAAATATTTCCATTGAAAATGCCCAATTAAAAAATGAATAATTGTGATAAAAATTGGAAGATTCAAGGGAGTAATTTTTTAATTTTTCTATTATTCTAATTTTCTATCGTATATTTGAATGAGAACATTTTGAATATCTTTGCGTTGACCATAGCAAATTTTTAAATACATTTATAAGAAGATTTATGTCTAAGAAGAAGAAGGGAATTTTTTAAATATAGCGTTATGCAATTTCCTAAGAAACGGAAGAAAATTAATTCCCAAGTATCGAGCAAGCGATGCGTTAGGAAAACATTAATTTACACGAAGAAAATTAAAAAATTTATACGTTGAAGTGAAAGTTATTTATTTGCTGACGCAATTAACTTCAATTGAGCTCGTGCGTTTGCGCTAATTTATTTCGTTCTGTTCACTGAAGGCTGATATGTTGACATTCGTACATTTTTAAGACTAGATCTTCTCCTCTTGTAATTGCATGTTATTTTGTTCAACTCTAAGAACACGCATAAGCTCTTGTCAAAATTAATAGTACCTGTCGTTGAGATACACCTATTCGGATTCATCTCATTGTACTATTATATTAACTCTCAAATTTAGCAATATAATCTACATTTAGTAAGCAACGTTATCTACTGTAAATAGTACGAATACGAATTTTGTATAATTTTACGATGGTCCATAAATAGTCAATTTCAAATTGTTTTATTCCACTTAAAAAAAAAAAATGCATCTAGGAATCAAAGGTTAAAGATTCTAATGTTGAATCTAAGCAGATAATAAATTTAGCGAATAAATTTTACAACAAATATCTTCTAGATAAACCTCCGATTTTGAAGAATGCAAATCATCTACGATAAAGCAAATCGTACGAATTATTTCTTATATGAATCACAATATAAGTAGGAAACGTCCTAAGATATATGAATTACTTCCTATAATATATGAATCATAATATAAGTAGGAGATGTCGTAAGATATTGTTTTTGAATATAAATCTTTTATGACAGATGTAAGTAAGAATAGAAATGATACAAGTAATGATCATTTTGATCCGCTTTAATCAAACAGGATCTCAAGTTTGTCTGTCTCTAATCCATGAAAAATCTGCCGACAACGATCAATCTGACCTATGACTTATGACACCGATTCAAGGCCTGTTTGCTTAAATACACAATAATCTACCGACATGTGGCCATCGCTTCCGCTTCGATGACTTTCGTAAACGTTCTTCCGCATACCATGCATTGTCCATTCCGACTTAGACTTACAAAATTGTTTAGCCATCAGAATAGACAACGGAAAATTCAAGTATTGAATACAGTGGTTGCTTAATTTCATTGATTAATCGACTCAAAGGCCAACGTTGCGTTTCATTAATCAGGAACGCAACGTTACATTTTGTAGCTGCTATAGGTTGAATTACTTTTCACATCATCACACAGCGTTATTTGATTTATGTATGTGTGTGTGCTATATAAAACATTTTGCAGTTTCATTGGTACTGTGACGAGTGAGGATTATCACGATTGTTTTGGTAAAGTTTGAAACAAGTCTGAAAATGAATATAGAAGTTGAGAGACAGTTATAGCAAAAATTTATTTAGTTTATTCTCGTAGCACGAACAATCGTCTTAAGCATACAATAGGTATTAAATATGCAATTTCATATTTTTACATAGCTAAAATAACCTGCCAATCTACATAGATTTCTACGTTTCGATATTACGATATTTAATTATCGCTAACGTTGTAATATTTAATATTGCAACGAGTATTGTATTTTATATATTTTATTCGGTTCTGCATACTATATGTGCTCTGTGCATTTCTGTATCCTTAAGTCTCTCATAAATGCATTAACATCGACGTTCTACTTATTGATATAACAGACGATTGACTGCATAAATACTTTTCTGACCCAGCTGCTTACAAAAGATCTAGAACCTCGATCGACGAAAAATATTTCTACATATTCGTATTTTCCAATGAAACGTTCCTGGCAGGTCCTGTATATTACTTCACTATCTGTAGTCCTGTGAAACTGTTACTAAAAGGGACGACGTTAAACGCTAAAACCAACCAAACGTGACAAAATGGCAAATTTCGGATTTTCTCTTTCTTTTTTTATAATTACTGAACACATACAAATATTTTCGGCAAAATTAATATTGATTTTCATTTAAATTGAGATGTAATTAGGGTAACTGCACCTAATACGGAACACCTGATTCGTAAAGCTTCCCGGAAAGACGAACATACTTTCTTTCAATGAAACTAACGTTAAAACACAACGAAAGTAATTTGACTTGCCTTTCCAATACTTTGATACACTTTCAAGTACAGGAGTCAGTCGTATTCAATGACAGATTTTCATGCAAAACTCAAACGTGACTATGCTTGTCTTTTGCTTTCAAAAATACTTTACGCTATTGCCGATTGACTTTGTTGGTTACTTGCCGAGATATTGTAGTGTTCCATATTTATATTATATATTTTTTTATATTTTCATATTAAACCTATGAGAGATTCTAGATTCTATAATAGGTCTGTTTACGTTACTTAATACCATTTGAATTATACTGATTACTATACAGAAAATTTAGGTACATGTATTACAGCAGTAGTTCCAGTGTTGATATATTTGAATCCAATTAAATCGCATTTATATAAATTCCCCAATAAATACAACCATGTACAAATATGTTTCGCAGCCACGATATGACTTTCAGATTTGTTTCGAACTTTATGTCGTGATTTCGTAACCATTGTACGTTACTATACGACTTCTGAGTGACTCATAATATTCACACAAAGAATTTATAACAAAGAAAAGTAAAAGAAAAGAAAAAAATGGAGCACCCGGGTCCCTGTCGGCATTTACAGCTCGACGAAGCTCCGATGCGTCGATGGAACGATGTATGTGCCGATAGCTGATTCACGCGACGCGCCACGTTCGCTCGGACCATTTTACGCAATGGGTTCCTTTATCTGTAGGAATTCGCCGGCAGTATATATGTTTCAGCGTGATCGCGTGCCGACAGACGCGGAATATCGCCACTGAGTCGCGGATGTGAATGGTCCACGACGATCGGGAACGAAGAAACTCGCGTCTGTCCACTGCCAGCAGATGAAACCGGACTTGCATTCAGTGAATAACGAGTCTCCGCGTGGCTGTCCTCCCGGCTGCAACTGTACCAGGTCATCGTCTGCGTTTTAACGTCTGTCTGGAACCATTCGAACAAAGAATCTTCAATCCTGGTACACTGGCACACTCTTAAAATATTCGAGAAATATATAAAAGAAAAAAAGATTCGCTTGGAAAACATTTTGTTGGATGTTTTGGAGAAGGGAAATTGTAGTGAAACCTGTGGTTGGGAAATCTGGGAAACTGTGACGCGAATGATTGGTGGATATAGAAGCATAGTGAAAGGAATTGATTCACGAGATAGTTTCAGGTTGTTTCTTTGTGGAGACGCTTCGGCGATGGGTTTTGTCGAAGAAAGTGAGTCTGTGTGGTTACAATAGAGATGTATATGTAGATTGATTTATAATTTGGTATCTTTAGCAGATTATTCCGCGTACATTTAACTCAGATATGCTTAAGCTTCTTTCGTAATATTTCTCGAGATATCGACTTAAGTCGATTTAAATTTAAATTTAAATTTATTTAAAATTAGTAAAATACAATAAAATTATTTTTCGATAATTAACGGAAAAATATACTCATCGTCGTTCTAAGATAAAGACATGTATACTGATAAACAACACAAAAAACTGTGGCAATTACGATACTAATCAGTATTTAATACTAATCAGTATTTAATACTAATCAGTATTTAATTCTGTGTAATTTGCGTATGTAAATATATATATTTATATTTATATTTATATTCAATTTCTGGCATCGACCATTGACTTAGCTTTGTTATTGTTGACAACGCTTCTTATTAAAGCAACATTATTTTATGTTTGAAATATCCTCTGACAACAGTAGCTGTTATCGTTCACGTGACTAAGTGAGACCAATTCTGAACAATTTTATATAACATTCATTTTGTTAACAGAAATTAATGGATGGAAAATTTATCGTAATCTACAATTTGAAAATTTGTGATATTCTCGTTTTGCAAATTACTTCAGTAAATACATTTAATTCCTCAACGCACAGATTTGCCTGAATTCTTCACTAATGAGGATGATTCTATCACTTTCATGCATGCATTTTGATGTATAGGTGCTTCAATTTATAACATGTAGCTTAAAGCTATAAAAGTTTATTGGCTAATAATATCAGCCAGACTAATTGCAAGAACAATCCATGTCATGGGCAAGTGCGATAAGGAGAGATATTCGTATGGCTGGTACAGAAAATCGACTTTGTTTTTTTGCATAAATCAAAAGTATAATGCTTCGAAACCATCCACGTAAATTTATGGAGCCGAGTTAAAAAAAAATAACCAAGTTGAAACTCGTTTAGCAAGGCGCGCCAGAGCCTGACGATAAGCGGGTGTAAAAGTCAATAATATGCGCGCGATGTATATGAAATGCAATATTGAGATGACAAGACAGCGTGATAATCAATAATCTAATCTGATAATCTGCACATATAGGATCGTTGTTTATCTGACTGCAATAGTTTACATAAGTCGGTTTATTTACCTATAATTACATTTACTTGTAAGTTTGTTTTCAAACTTTACTAAAACTTTAAACACGTCTCTGCGCAATAACTTAGGGAATAATTGGCTGATCAATTTAAAACGAAGTTTAGTTATACCTCCGATCTTTATTTTATTTCTTATTCAAATATTCCTTTAATCGATATAAACTCAATTTATCTATCGGGAAAAGCTCATTTTCCTTCGAAATTGTACAGCTTGTGTAATTGTTCATACTTCTTGTTTGAAATAAGTATAATTTCAGCGCAAGTTATGCAACTTTATGAATCTTAGTAATTTTTAGATTCTGATGAGTGTATCAAGCGCTACACTGCATGCAAATGATGATTACATGGTTGTAAAGCATGACAATGATTGCACACGATCCGATATAACAGTGAAGGAAGATAAACAAGGCAACTTTTATTTTTTATTTCACGAATGTCTCTTTCTACTCGTAAAATAATAATCTTTTGTTTGTTAATTATTTTCTAAGGGAATATAAAAGAATCATTCGATTTTACTGCTGTCACACGAATATCTTCCGTTAAGTGGTTAAAATACTCGCGTATCAATATATTAAAGATCACACGATTTGCAATACGACTACGTTATTATACATTTGTTTAAATCCTGCTGTGTTCTTTCGATCATTATCGATCCAATCGATTTCTTCTAAGAAGAATTCTCTAGTAAGAAATATTTCAAGCTCGAGCAAGATATGGGAACGTTGTTTTAATATGCACGACACCCCATTTTAACTTTATGTTAAATATTTTTTACAAATATTGAGTCTTTTTTTTGTTGGGATAAACTCAAAATCGAAATATAAAAATTCGAGGACTGCAGCAGGTTGAATACACGTGAAGTAATAATTTACTCATAATATTACACGAATCACAGTATGAGTACATTTAATATATGTGCATTTATATCTAGATAAGTAGACAGCAGCGTAATAGTCGGAACATTGATTAAAAAAGAAAGAAAATATTGCGACATAGTTGTTTTTTGTTTATATCAATCGCGGGGGAGGGAAGATTGGGAATTTTTATATATAATTTTATATAGTTTAATGAAGTATTTCTTTGACATGAAGAGGAGATGAATCTATGGCAACTGCTGGAGGAGGTCGAGAACAAGAATTTCTTAAATCGTTGGACAGTTAACTATTTCCTGTGGAAAAAGGTCTTGCTGGTTTATTTGGGGGATTTTTGGCTTATGACATTATTCTCAGGAATGTGGGACTCGTATTTGTGGGAAGAGGTCAGTGATTCGGATGAAGACGGTCCATTGAATTCTTTGTAAATTTAAGGAAAGAAAAATCGAATGTTTTGGAAGAATTTTTGTTTAAGGTAAATTAAATTTGTGATTAATTGCTGACTTAATTTTCAATATTTTTGTGCAATATTTCTTGATAATTAAATTATTCGCGCTGGTGTTAAACCATTTAGTATCGAAGAAATCTGCTTCTATATAATTTACAATTTATTACATTATTTGACATTGACAAAAATTTGATCTTAAATTAGTTAAATGATAAATTATTTGCTATTGAAAACATCGAATATTAAAATATTTGCGATAATGCCAAGTCATTCGAATTCAATCATCGAGAGTTTTGTAATTATCTTACAGAATACCGTATCATTTTATCAGATCCGATCAATCTGAAAAAATACATTGCAATGATCGATGATCGCTAATTAGTTAATCGGCGACTGAGTACATATTTCATATCAATTTTTTATGTTTATCTCACAGGTATGATCGAATCATGATATATTATGATATGATATATAATATATTAACCATGTGCTAATGCTTTAATCGTCCGACGCGAGGACATTCTCCTTAATGAAGGATAAAGTTAATGAAGAACTTGTATGTAGACCTAAAATAATTAATTAGATGAAAAATACAAACTAAGTTAACAGAGCAAAGTGACGTTTAAAAGGATACTTACTACGACATATTTGAAAATGAGTATAGTAAACGGAATGAATGATTCGAACGGGCACGTGGAGACACATTTGGAGACCAAGGTAATCTTGTTATCTAAAAAATATTTTCGTCATGACTTTTTACCACTTTATCGAATATCTTTTTCCAGTAAGATAACTTTTGTATGATATGTTTAATTAATTTGCACTACAGCAGTACTTTATGTAATTAGAATTATTGTAAAAATAATTATCAATGGAAACTATAAATATTTCTAGCATAAATTAAACTGTATATAACATGAAAAATAAGTCCAAGACAATACCAAGGAACTATTGTTTAATCAATAACTGATCGATAATTATTAAGGGTAATTATCAACGGATCAGGACCAACAACCCCATACATACTATTGACGCCACCATATTTCACCTTCGCTTTTAGATATTTAACATTAAAAATCACTGTATGTTTATACACGGACTGTTATCTCTTTCTGTTATTTTTAAATCCGATCAGTGAATCTCAGAAGACAGATAACACAGAGTAATTTCAAAGTGATCATTATATTTTTTAATTTCTGCCAGTAAGTGCACGTCATTATGTTATCACAGCTTTTTAGTAGTTGCTTAGTACCTGCAAACGTTCAAAGAAAAGCGTTGAAGGTCACAAACAAAGTCAGGAGTATTAAGTCATCGTAATTTTAAGTCAGTACATTAGGTTAATACATAAATCCGTATCTGCCATCGTAGAAAAGTAGATAACGCATGAAAATTCTCAGATTACTTTGTACCATGTACCATGATTATCGAGGGATGTTAACTGAATGATTTTTTCTTTTTAGTTCGTACCAGATGCCGAAAAGGAAAAAAGATGGGAGAAGAAAGGTGTCATGTATCAGGTAAAATATCTTCTTTTATATTTAGTTTATTTCAATTAATTTAATGCGATGGAATAAAATTTATGGTATCTATGCTGATGGAACGTTGTTTTAACTTTATAAAAACGAGCTACGTTTCCTGAATTACTATTATAAACGCTGCTATTGCATTTGCATGTGATAAATATCCATGAAAGCAATTACATTTAGAGTTAGAATATACAAATCAGTTTGCTCGATATCATCTAATATCGCGGAATAGAGGAATTATAATACAGATTCGAATATCGAACAAAAAATTGATACGACTAATTATAAATTTCCATTAGCCGTTGAGATAAATTACGAATGTCCAACGTCCAAAACAAAACCTTTTATCGAGGAATCATTTTGCTCGGTATTTTATTTCTGTCGTAGTTAAGAGGTCTTTGACATACATTGACGCGCACGTGCAGAAAAATAATGGTAATAATAATGATAACGAGACTGATGTATCCTTTCGTTGTTCGTCCTATGAAGTTGACGCAAATGATATCAAACGAGGTCATTTCAAGGGAAAGGTTCTTATCTTTCGAGTATTTTACTATCACGCTACTATTATAAAGAACGATAGGATATTACATTCATTTTTATATTTACCAATGATTAATTTTTAATTTTGATTCTTGATCACTCTTCTTTTACAATCTTGATTCTTAATCTTTCCTAAAGTACTTCACAATGTTTAACGAATTTACAAAAATCGAATTTATCACACGAACGGATTAATGCTCCAATGTAGTTAAACATTTCTGTGATCGAGTCGGGTTCCCAAAGTGCTTCATGAAGCTTAGAAGCTTAGAGCTGGATTAAAAAAAATCGAACTTATCAGGTGAACTAATCGGACGCAGTTGAAACTTTATGTAATCGAATTGATTCGTTATATTTTATATATATTATACATATATACATTTTATATATGTTACAATCTTCTGATACAAATGAATATTGACGTCGATTCGTGAGTAGAGTTGCAAAATTACTTTTAAATGAGATAAGTATGACTTGTAGATTCACACATTCTCAATCGCAGGCCCCAAAGCAACTAGTAAATAGAATTAACATTAAATAATGAAGCGATGATTACTTCGTAGTTAATTGAATTTCAAATCCGTAATCTACGTTAAATGCGGATGTTTTGCTAAAAATAAAATATATTTTAAGAATTTGCCATTTTGTATCATTGCTTTTTGAAAAGATCACAAAGTGTAATTTGTGATTATTTACAGAAAAAGTTTTATCTATTCCAGAACTTTCATGAAATGGCTCTCGTCATTATATTACGCTTTGGACTGGACATGGATTGTATTATTATTATAAACATTGGAAATATATTGAAAACGTGTAATGCGTCATTAAACGAAATGTAGAAATTTCCATAATCAGTCTGCAATATGTTATAACTATAATTCATATCTACGAATTTTAAGCCGAACTAAAATTCAAGTTGAATAATCATTTCATTTTAAGAAATCATTCGTGAATTGCAACAATGGCTAATGAAGTTGTTCCTTACAGTTATCTCGGAAAATGAATAATAATTAAATTTAATTATGGAAAATAAATTATGAATAAAATTAAGTTATTGAGTTGAATCGATCAATGTTGGATCAATATTCATCTATTTTAATTCTTGTCGCGCCGCGTTCTATACATCATTGTTGATGAACAGTTAAGCGTATCATTGGCTCAATAATAATCGTTCTATTCAATTGGTCTTGCAACTTCTGAACAACAATACTTATTTTCTCAATTGGTACTTAAATTCGTATTATTATAATTTGCATTCTAAAGGCTATCAAATTTTTTTAAACATTTGCATTTCTTCTAATTGGAACAGAAACGTGGTTTAAAAAATTTAAAAAATTATATTGGTTCTTCATATTTTACTTGCCAAGATTGGTTTTCTAGGATTTTCTAGGATTGAGTTATTAACCTAGATGAGAAACACGGAGATAAACAGAAGGTCTTACGTAAAAAATACTGAGCTATATACATTAGTCTGTTATTTACGTAACAACTCATATGAGAGGCTTAATTTTTGCTATTATAAACGTTTACAACCTCTCGTTTAATCTTCCACAGGCTTTCAGAGGTTAGAACTAAATTAGAAAGAAGAGTAAAAGTTATTAAAAAAAATTAAGTTATTAATCAGAATTAGGTAGAAGTGTTCCAAAATGTTGCATTAATGCAAGCGAAGTATTCTTAATAATGCATATTTTAAATCAATCGCAGTTCCTCTTCTTCTTCTTTGCAAACTGACTTTTCCTCATTTCTTAAAAAAAAAAAAAAATTTCAAAAATATAGGTGTAAAAATCTAATATTTTGCATGAATTATATAATTTACAACCTAATACATTGCAAAACCTAAACTCAAAATTAATAGGTATTCCCATTTTTTGTATTATTCATCATCTTGTTTCACTCTGCAACTCCTTAAATTACCGCAATTTTTTCGATTAACGCTTTTTACAATTATTTCATGGCTTTCTCATGGCATAGATAACGTTCACTTTCTTGGAAATGTACGATGAGAAGCTATTGGTATCTTTCATGAAAGAGTAATTAATGTCGATAATTAGAAATTAGGGAAAGATAATGGAATGGACAAGTCATACCGTGATATACCGAGATACTGTGATTTATCAACCACGCAAGTTCTACAAATTTCTTGACTATCGCACAACTGGAAAATAAGTAAATGCAGTGAGACAAGTACGCTAAAGTAATAGCCATAGACGGAGGCACGGTGGCGTATTAGAAAGGTTTGCGTAACTCGAAATACCGTGATATTATCGAACGCTTAACGCAGCTTTACGTAAACCTTTTGATGACATTTCAAGGCTTAATTTAATTATTCCTCCTTGCTCTTCTTCTCTGTAAACCTTCATCCCAAACCGGTTTCGATATTGGTCACATAAGAGCGGCTTCTCAGCGATAGTAGGGTTGTTTCAGAAAAAATGCCTCCTGATTTACTAGCATTTACAATAAATTTTATTCTTTTGCTTATTCGTTATTCGTTCTTTAATTGAGAATCGACTTTAGAAAAGATATGTTGTAACGATGTATTCTTTCGATTCTTTTATCTTTATTTTGATTATTTCTCGTAGACTCGCTTATGCGGAACAAGTTGGGAATTTTCCGTTTAAGATAATATTAAATTGCATATTCATAAGTGTAAAATTGTTGAATATTTATTGTTTGCGAAGTGAACATTTTATTGTTGATCGAGAAGTTAGCGTTATCTTGTAGCTAGATTTAATGTGTTTACGCTGATATTTAGATACAATCTCATTCATATTATTGAAAGTTTCTTATTAATTGATAAATTGATCAAAGATGGTATCGCATATCTTATTTGTCATTAATTTCATTAAATTTCGTCCATCGGAATATACTGCTTGGCTAATCATCAATTTCTACTTGTCTGATAATCTAACATAATAATTAACATTAAATTCTTAGGTACTTCCCAACAAGAACGGGTCAACTTCATGATCACAGTAATCTTTTAAATACCTAATATGCTAATAATTAACCGATCACGTGTACGTCTATAATCGATTATACATTTTAGTGTCTATTCATTTGCTTGCAGCCATTAGCAATTATAATAGTTATAATTATGGATTCAAACACGAAAATAGAAGTTTGTCATGAAAAAGACACAGATCTTTATGTAATGTAGAAATTTTATAAGTAATATATCGTGTATCTTTCAGAAGAATTAATAAGATTGTAATCTCTTCAAATATTATGATAACAATAAATAATAAAGAATCTACTCGAAGTAATTTACAACACTCTACATAGTATACTCTGATGCAAATTGAATTTTGTAATTATTTGGCAAACAAATTGTTCTTTAATTTATACTCTATCGAATTGATAAATTAAGATTTTGCGGCGTAAAATATCTCTAAAATATTCGTTTGCAGATTATTATGTCGCTGTGCGCGAACTCCTCGGTTTTGGGTCCTTCCATGGCTTTTGGCTACAGCGGAGTTGCATTGACACCTTTGATGTCACCTACCAGTGACGTGAAAATCGACAAAGTTCAAGCCAATTGGATTGGTCAGTACTATCTCGATAATTTCGATGAATTTAATTCCATTAATTCATTTAACACGGTAATATTCAACAAAGTGAATGAAACAAAATTTTTAACGCAATTAGGGAATTATTTACTCGTATAGTGCAACCATCACGGTTAACTAATATTATCATAGTCATTCTGATTCTATGTCGAACTATATACGTACGTACGACATTTTATTTCATTTGATTTTTTTCGAATTAATTAAATATTCTTTTGAATATTCCCTTGTGATAATATCTGGATAAATTTATCCAAATTATGAACAAGTTTCGAAAATATTGTTTATCGAATAAGGATTAAATGGAATAAAATAACGAACGTTAGTTAAACTGCAAAGTATCAATTCATCGAGGACCAACGAGCGGTTTTTCACAATATTATCGATGCTTTAATTCTTTCAAATTTCATAAAATTGTAGAATTTAGGTGGAAGACATACACCAAAAAAAAACAAATATATATATACATGTACATATATTAAACGAATGTTTAAAATTCGTAGCCATAGTGTTAAAATACAGAATTCGATGATGTATCGTAAATTGTTTGAAATATCGCAGCGTTAGTCCTTAATGGATTGAATTATTTCCAAAGTAAGAACTAAGCTAACCTGCGCGATCTTCTTCACCGAAATTAATAATCCAATTGCATAATCCATAGCGACAGCAACAGCACTGGGTATTCCATTTGGTTGCATCGTTTCTGGTTACACTATGAGACGCGGAAGAAAGTTGAGCTTGTTGATAACGTCTATCGTGTCCATCGTTGGCTGGCTCGTCATTTATTTAGCTGGAACATACGAACAAATTCTTGTAGGCAGAATCATTTCCGGAATCGCGACAGGTATGGCGTCGGTACCAGCCACAGTTTATAGCGCGGAGGTTTCTTCTCCAAAATGGCGATCAATTATGATCACATGGACCAGCGTATTCATTGCCATCGGTGTTCTTATCGTTTATATTTTCGGCTATATTTTCAAGGTAAGGAAAGTTATGTATGTAATCCTCTTTCTTTAAAAAGTTTTGTGATATACGCGCCTGCTCAAAAATCTTAGAACAGTTATTGCGTTATATTTATAGTTTCAAAATTGGAAAGAATCAGGTAAAAAGATATTAAGAACTGTGTAGAATTAATATGGTTAAGAAATTAATCAGGAATTTAAAATTCATACTCTATACATAATACTAAATTCTTATGAAAAATAGAAATTTTTGTAAAAAATAATCCACAGTCTAGTAATCAGGAATCATGGTTCGACTCACGATCTTTCTCTCCCAAAGGACGACTGGCGAATGGTAGCTCTGATGTGCGCTCTGTTTCCTCTGGTCTCGGCCGTACTGACCTTGGCCGTCGTCCTAGAAACCCCGATCTGGTTACGAGACAGAGGTCGTCTAGACGAGGCGTTACAGGTGTTGAAAAAATTCCGCGGCATCCCAAAAGACGTGCCTCCTCCGCCACAGCTCTACGAAGAATTAAAACCACGTCCTCAGCGAAAGAAACAAAATTTCATGAAACATATGCTCAAGAGGAACGCCATGGTACCTTTTGCAATCCTGCTCGGTTATTTCTTTTTCCAGCAATTCTCCGGACTTTTCATCATCGTCTACTACGCAGTGGAAATTATACAAAGCGCTGGAGTCACTATAGATCCCAATTTGGGGGCAGTTTTGATAGGATTAACAAGATTAGTAGGTACTTTACTAGTGTCGTGCATGTCAGGAAAATTAGGAAGGAGAAAACCTTCTATCGTTTCTGGATCTGCAATGACCATTTTCATGGGAGCATTGTCTGTGTACTTATTATTAAAGGATAAAGGATATTCTATAAACGATGGTGGCCTGATACCTGTGATATGTATACTTATGTACATTTTTGGAAGCACTTTTGGCTTCTTGGTGATCCCATTCGCCATGGTGGGCGAAGTGTATCCAACGAAGGTTAAAGAAGCGTTGTCAGGATTGACTACGTGTATCAATTACATCTTCAGCTCCATCACGGTGAAAACTTACCCGGACATGGAGGCCGCTATGGGCAGACATGGAGTTTTCATATTTTTCACGGTGCTGTCGTTTTTGGGAACGTTATTCGTGACGTTTTTCTTACCTGAGACTAAGGGAAAGACTTTGAGGGAGATTGAAGATATGTTCTCGAGGAAGAAGGAAGTGGTTGACTCGTCGGAGGAAGAGAAGATGGTGGATGGTAGATATGATATATGTTTCTGGAGGAAAGCATAGTTACCTGACGGTTATACGAATTATTTAGTAAAGAAAAGAAATGATGGACTTTTTGAAGGCGGAAAAAATTGATATCGAGGGATTTATTTATAAATCTGAATATCAATGCAACGGTGAAAATACTCTTAACTTTGTCTAAAGCGTAACAATCTTTTTCATGTTTGCGGAAAGTTTGAGCGTAAAGATTGGGAATGTTAGAAAAGGTTGATCGAGATTTTTATTCGTTAAAAATATCAATCCTTGCAAATCTAGCTTCCTTATTGGGTTGATAACTGTTAATTAATCCATCAAATCACGTTGCAACTGCCTGTCATCCTGCCATCTATGTTTATTTTCTGTTAAAGTAATTTAAGAATATACTTATTTTTGTACCTTTAATAAATGTTAAATATTATATGTATTATATTAAATAATAAATGCTAAATATTATATAACTGCCTTCGAATGTAAAACCATCGATTTGTAATTGATTTACAGTTAAGAGAAGTGCTAATATTTTTAACGGTATGTAACAGTGTCTACTGCAAGCGTGATTATGATTTATTTCGTATCAAATCCTTTCGTTCTCGATTTAATGGTGCCGCAAAGTGTTTCGAACTAAGAGTTATCATTCTGTTATCTGCACGTTCGTATCCAAATGGATATAGGGCGGAATTGTGATAATAAATGTTACTTGATAGCGATTATGCGAATGATAAGAGACATCAAAGTCAAGTAACGTGGTTGTTAGTATCCACTTGACTGCTCATTCCTCAGTTAACGTAAGAGTTTTTGTAAAAATTTGATAAAATCTAGTAAAATTTTGAACACGATGTGTTCTTCGTTAGCAAGAAAGGTAGAAAGAGGTTATTGAAAGGAAGGCTCGTTTAACGGGAGACAAAAATATAAAAAAGAAGTCTTATCTGTCGCTTTTATTATTAAAATCTTAAATAATAAATTAACAAATGTCGTAACAATCGCGATAATTAAATAACAAACACAAAATAACGTACGGACGTGGAAGTACGAGATACGGGGTGGTGGAGAAATGTGATGATAAAAAGGGGGATGAAAACTCTAACTGCTGATAATAGTGATGATAATAGTAGCAAGCAGAAATAATATAATAATAATATAATGTAATATAATATAATAACATAATAATAAGAAGAAGAATCAATGCTTAATAGCGCAAAAATAAATTATTATACGTGAGCGTAGCTCCCGCGGGCAAACCGACTTTTCTCTTCGAGAAAAATCATTCAGTCGTGTAATAATTGATAATTACAGTAAAAAAGAAGAAAGAAAAAAAGAGAAATCGATTTCTCTTGAACTCGTCCGTTCTGTACCATTTTTCCACCCCTTATGAGCGACCACTTTTGCACCATAAAAATATATATATTTTTAGTTAAAAAAATAAGTATATATTTTTCTTCATTGAATCTTTCTTCTTTTTTTTGAAACAAAGATGAATTGGTAAGGTGCAAATAATTGGTCAGATTTGCGCTAAGGGAAACATGGAGCGAAAGAAAAAGAGAAATATCAAAGATGAGAAGAAGGTGAGAGGAAAGAGGAAAGGAATGTGCGTCGAGGATCGCGTCGAGAAACGAGAATTAACAAACTTTAAACGTGTTGTACGCTTCGGTGCGATGTTCTCGTTAATATTTTCTTCGGTCATAAAGAAAAAAAGGAAAGAAATATGTAGAACCGATTTTACGCTATCCCGCACGAACGTTGGTCCAACATTGGAGAAATTTCGTCGCTTAGTCCTTGATAAGCTACGATTGTTTGGAAGAAACAGGAGACTAGAACCGTGATTAGTTACAGCTATCACATAGCTTAATGTTATATCAATAATTTCACTCTATATATTTTGGTCTTCGTTCTGAAATATCAAATCTATGAAATACCAAAGGATAAAGCTAAAACTAGACAGAAATAAGCTGACACGGTTCTGAATCAACCGACTATTAATTCCTCGACGAGTAAAGGTGTTCTTGAACACTTCGCACATTTCAAAAGTGACACAACTCAAATAATGCTGAGAAAAAGAATAGACTGTAGAAAACAATGGCTGAATATTATTTTTATAATTTTCTATTCTTAGTTTTTAAAATTTGACTGTTTACATATTCATCTAACAGAAGATCGAATTACTTTTAGTTGTAACACTTTTGGAATACAGCAGCTCATGAAAGTATCCCAATATTCATAGAAACCTCCTAATATATTATTTGTGTTATGTAGAACATTTTGAAATTTCATTAATATCGTTATGAGGCTCGACTATAGTAATTATACTGATAAAATTTGGAACGACTCTGAAAATCTACGTAGAAGCTAGAAGATACTTAGTGCATGCTAGATACTTGGTAGATCAATCTATTGTTATATTCCATAACACAGTGTTCTTGTAGTTTCTTGATTTCCAGATGAGTTTCGAATTAAACCAATACAATCAGGACAGTCGTGACTCATTAAGGGGCCGACGAATTTTCAAAATATTGATACAAGTGTTGATAAAATTTCAATATGTTTTACATAACATATACGCATAAGGGTTTTCTACGATAAATGTTCAAATAATTTCGTGGGCGTAAATGTTCGTTATTCCTAATTCCAAATGCGCGTGGTTATTCAGAAAAGAATCAATATTGGATCAATGTTGATGCATATATCGGTCGAGTATTCGGAATACCGCAAACGATGGATGATCGATAAGCTCGCGCGATGAATTCACACCCTGTTGGAGGGGCGCGAGGTGTTTTCGTTTTGATTTCACGCGATCGAAACGATTAACGTGAAATAAAATCGTCTCGTTTTCTCCGTGCTTACCGATCACGTTCTCGCGTCTCGTCTTTCGAACAAACAGTTATCAGACGATGGTTTGTACGTGATCGTTCGATTAAACAAAAGAATCAGTCTCGGTCATTTCTGATCCGTGGATCTTCTTGGATCACCCGTCGATTCATCGTATTCCCATGAAATCGATCGATATTAAACATTCAAGTTAATATTATCCTTGATGTTAATATTTTATACAACGTAATTTTATGTATGTTGATGTTAATCCTTTCATGTAACGTTTTATATATTAACACCAAAGAAGTAATCGAAAAGAATGAAATAAAAGAAGATGAAGGAAATGGTAAAGTGAGTAGATTGATCAATAGATCGATTTCCAGGCAAATATATTTAGGATTTACTACGGACCATCATCCGATAACGTAATAATTGAACGCAAATCTTCGTCTCTTTATAGCAGAATTTAATCCCTTCTTGAAATCTTTCAAGATGAAGATACTACGTTCTTAAGCCTCGTTTACATCACGTAACTTTTAGTCAATCAATTTGGTCAATCAACTCTGTAAACGTAAAATCAATCGAGTAAAACTTTTTTAATCGTTCAACTGGAACTTGAATATTCGGCGATTGGACTCTCTTGTACGATAATTTACTAATTAATAATATTATTGAATTAACAGTTACAAGATGTAGATGGTAGATTTCTCTCATATAATTTTTTAACAAATAAGCAAATCAGATAATTTACTTGTAAAACAAACTTGTTACTGTTATACCAGTTTGTCTATTAATATAACAGCGAACTGTAGCACGTGACATGTAAAATTCTACTAATACTATTAGTTCAATATCTTGTAAATATTGAAAGATCAACAGACAGATAATCGTAATTTGATCAGCATCAGCTACGTTCAACGATAAAGTATCGAACAGCGATCAAGCTGTAGCGTAGATCTTTTACTTAACCAACACGAACTCAATCGTCTCAATTAATTGACCAAAAGTTGCCTAAAGTAAGCATGGTTCTAAAATTACAAGGAAGGCACGATTCTATAAGAAAGAAACAAGAAGATGACCGGTAAGGCTCGGTTTACCTAAGCTGTTCGTTAAAACGACAACTGTTCTTCCCGTAGCATCCCGTGGGGTCAGTCCTCTTCTTTTTCAGTCCAAGTTTTCTCTCCTGATATCGCGGCTGATCGTCTTCGAACCGTTTCAGAGGGAAGTGGGATTATTCCCCGTTGATGAACGATCAACAAAAATTTGCTACCTTAACCATCTAGTAATGTCAGTAAAGCTCTCGTTGCTGACGAAGGTCAAACAGTATCCGACCTTCTTATAAAGCTTTGTCTAAAAGAAAAAAAAACAAATCAGAAGCCTCTCTTCAGCTGATCCCTCCCAAATTTCCCTGAAGCTCCTTCTTGATCGTGGACCAACGATCCATTATGGTTGCCCTATCGTTGAAGTCTCTCTCATTGAAGCTTCGCCGAAGCAACCGAAGTCTTCGTGTCAGCCCTTTTCTCCAAGGCCAACGTTCGGACCTTCTTCGAGGCCCTACCGTCGTTCAAATCGAAATTTGAAGGTCATCTCAGGCAGGGCCAGGTTTCCGATGGGAATTGTGTAATTCTCGTTCTTCACGGGTGTTATCGTAAAGTTCTTCAGCAACGTAGCTAGAATGGCGAAGCTCAGATATTGCACCAGTTTGTAGCCCATGCAAGATCGTCGACCTCCACCGAATGGCAGGAAGTGTTCTGGCTTCAGTAACCTTCCATTCTGGACGAATCTGTCAGGCATGAATTCTTCTGGCGCGGTCCACAGATCAGTAGACATGTTTAGATCGTAGTTGTTGAGGAAAATGAAGGTGTCTTTCTTAATTCTGTAGCCTGAAAAAAAAATAACGAGATCAGATTAGTCTAGGATCGATAAAAGGAAGGAAAGACATGGAAAATTTTGATTAGAGATTCTAGTTCGATAATTATTAAATGAAATATTGTAAATGAGACATTTAAAACGATGCAAATCCTCTTTTTTTGCCATTATTTTACATTCGCAAAAATATGACATTGCATGAAAATCCGCGATTTAATACTGAAACTTACCAGCAATGGAGCTGTCCTGATTAGCCACGTGAGGAACAATAGGGCTAGCAATTATCCTAATAGTTTCCAAGATGATAGCTTCGACATAAGGCAAGGATCTTCTGTTCTCCAGCCCAACGAAGATTCCAGCGATACCAAGAGAATCAATCTCTTTTTGAGCTAGCTTTTGAACATCAGGTCTTGTAGCGAGGAATCCTAAAACCTTGACGAGGAGATTTCCAATGGCAGTGTGTCCACCAATTATATCTTCCATGACGAACAACGCTGTATTCCAGGACATCTCGGGTTCTGTTCCACTCTTGACGTGATTGATCAGACAGTCTAGATAATCTTTTTCAGGAACGATGCCATTCCAAGCGTTCACTCTATCAGAAATGATGTTCTTGATGACGAATTTTCTAATTTCGTGGCTCCAGTGTGCCATTCTTGTCATGTTTCTGTGATGAAGAGGCATAAGGAAGGGTAGAAAATCGGCTGCGTAACCCTGATTCACTTCGAAGAACACCTTGTCGAAATTCTCTACCATGTACCGGAAACCATCGTGTTCTAGGTGGAAGTTCTTCGAACAGAGGTAAGTGATGAAGATGTTCGCGCAGGAATGAAGGATCAATGGTTTCACGTGCACGTTCGTGTTGGAGAGGGAATCCAGATGGTTGATCAGAAGGTTTAGTTCATCACCAATTATCCCGTTTAGCTCGTTATAGCGTGTGGAGAACGCGCGCGGGAACGTGTGCGCGCGGAGCATCTCTCTTCGGGTCTTCTGCACCTCGGACCAGTTGCAAAATGCCAGAGCTGGAAAATAAAAAGAAGAAAATGTTTTTTAGGTTTTTGTGAAATTATATCACACATTGTTGTAAATAATTTCCAAGCAAAAAGATTTTTACTGTGAGAAATTTTCAGAAAGATAATATACCGCTTTAGAGGAAAAGCATTTACTGTAAGAAATTTTTGGAAGAAACATTTCCATCGTAAGGAATTTCGATAGAAAAGATTCTTATTATGAGAAATCTCGAGAATGAAATTTTTACTGTTAGAAATTTGTATAATAAAAAATTTGAACTACGAGAATTCTCACAACGAAGAATTTCTGTTGCATGAAATTTCAGAAGAAAAGAACTTCGAATATTTGAATATCCTTTAAACAACAATATTTCATTTTTCTGTAGTTTATTGAAACCTTCTTTCAAAAGAATTGAAGCTCGTTGCGAAATAATTTCCGTTCGAACAACCGGTTGACGGAGACAAATTAATAACGGGCATATCGATCAGCGATTTGGCGATTTTCATTGATCACCGTCAAGGCAAAATAAAGATGATCACGATTAAACTTGACCTTCCAACGGCACTTGATGACGCACATAAGACACGCGTTTCGAAATATCGTTGACTGGCGAAAAAAAAGAAAGAAAAAAAATGTAAAAATTTTGTTGACGCGTACTCTTTCTCCTCTCCCTTTCCGTTGTCGTTCTTCCTCTATCTCTCTTTCTCCGAGACGGGGGAACGCGTACGCGGAAATGCAAACATCGGCGGATGCCGGGATCGAGCGCAGTCGGCAGAAAATCGATTCATCGCTGCGCGAGCGAGGCGACTCGATTTCAAATCGAAGCGGTCGCGGGGCAGACCAGAACAGGAAGTGACCTGGTTTCTCGCAACTCGCCAGGACATAACGCTCGGTAACTCGGTTCCCTGAGACTCGAGAAATCCAGGATTTTTTGTTCTTTTACAAAATAATGTCGTACGAGCCCTTGATAATTTTGTTTCGCTTTGATTCGTTCGACGATATGAATATGACGAACACAATTTAATACGACGTAACATGGAAAATTTTTCGATATTATTAGGTAGTAACACGAAATATTCGAATTTTATATATTCATACTCTACTAAGTTCTAGAAAGACTTAATGAAATGAAAATTATGTGTGAAAGAGAGAAATTTCAGCTTTAAAATGGTATGTCTACAAGAATAAAAGTACTGGGAAAATGATGCAACAAAATGGCACGTCTTATACGTTACGATTTTAGTAGGCTGATTTCATTTGCAGTGGACGTACAACGTTGGAAAGAGTTACTTTAATTGTGAGAAAACGTTAACAAGACGTGCGAAATTATGAGAATGGAATCTAGTTGCTGGATCTAAGCGCAGAATCACGATAATTAGACGCAAAATTTTCCCTTTCATACAATTATTCTTACTAAATAACGAATCGAACTGATGTACTTTAATCGAAATGAAAAACAAGCGTAGCTTCTGGATCTAAGCACAAAAATGCACTATGGTCGGATACAGAATTTCTCCTGTCATAGTATTGCTTCTTTGGCATGTAACTAAACAAACCTGTGAACTCGAATCGATCGAAGACAAGTCTAGTTTCTGGATCTAAGCGCAAAATAATGATGAGGACGAGACGTAGGAAGCGAAAGAGAGAGAAAGAAAATGGTGCTGAGTATCGGAATCGCCTCCGGTGGATCAGCCTTGATCCTGTTTGTCGGCTGCCAGGTGAGCCAGGAACGCGTGAAAGTGGTACCGTGACCTTTCCGGCTTGCACTTGGTACCGCTTCGGCGTTGACCTTAGCACGAGTTTCGGGCGTTCCGTGGACGCAACGAAAGCACGAGCCACGCGAAAAATAAACGGGCTGCGGTTGTGTGGGCCGGCCGCTCACGTGTCGCGTACGACGGCAAGGTCGTTAGCATGGGGAACGAGTTTTCAGCAGCCGTGACGAGGTGTCGACGAATTCAATTTTCACACTGACTCACGATTCCACCCGTACCGAATCCGTTTTTTCCTAATGTTTAACAACATAGCTACATAATTTCATTCAGACGACGCGTGACATCCTTCTAAATACGGTGGCAAAATATATAAAACGAGTCTCGAAGGTTTACGAGACGATACGAAGCAGAGAAACGATTACGTAACACTTGGACACGAGTTTTTCGAATAATCAAAAATAACTAACGAGGTAGCCTGCATGGTGAACGAGTTGTCAACTGGCTGAACGGCACGTCTTATTTATTTCGATTCGTCAAGATCGTGGAAATTTAATTTTCGGTTATGCACTGCTTTTTAAATGATTTTTAAGAAACAGTGTTTAATTTTGGGAAATTTTCACGCGACGAAACAACCCCTCGCTACGTTAATATCGAAATAAAAACAGAAAAATGTTACAAATTTATAAAAAAAGTAAAATTTTCCTCGTGACGAAAATTTCCTCGTCGATGTCAACGTTGAAATGAAATTGTTGAGATTTAAAAAATGTATTCGTAAGAAATAAAGGAAGAACAAATTGAAAAATCTTTAAAAAAAAAAAGACAACGCTTGATCTTGGCAAAATTTTCTCACGACAAGAAGAATCTTCGTGGTGTCAAAATCGAAATGAAGAAGATAAAGGAAAGATAAGATAAAAGAAATATTCTTACAGTTCTCCTTGTTTCCACCGAAGAGCAGATGGTATCTGGTGAAGTTTGGCCTGGAATCGAAGTGGTGTCCCTTGATGGTCAGCACTTCTCTGATGTTCTCCAGACCATTGACGACCACGCAGGGCACGGATCCCATCCTGAGCTTGATCACCTGACAGTCGTAGTCCCTAACAAGATCAGCGAAAGCTTTGTAGGGTACGTCGTAGCGTCCCAGGATGTGAAGGGAGCCCAGAATCGGCCATGGTTTGGGTCCAGGTGGTTCCGGCAGGGCGTGATCGTCCAAGATGACATTCTCCGTCGTTTTCTTGGACCTTAGATGATCCAGTAGGATCAGGGCGAGTGCCAGGAAGGTGACAGCGATTAGGAAGCACGTGGTGGCTGTCAAAGGGATCATCTTCGACCTTGTTTCTCTTCGTCGATGCACTCACTGACGATCGTCACCGATGTTTTCGTGCTATGTCTCGTGTGAAGAACCGTGGTACCCCGACCTAGGGTATCTGGATCGCGAGAAAGGTCTCTTCAAAAGGAAATTCTCTGAGCTTTTTCGACTTTTCAAAGCTTGGAAACTTTGTGACACGTGTGATGTTGTCGCAGTACCGGACGAAACTCTTTCAACGATCGTGTATTATTAAAAATGCTGAAATATCGTCAGGCTAAGACGTATCCTGAGTATAAATCGTAAAATGTATAAAAATCCGATCACCTCCCCCGATGAAATCGAACGTATCGAATAATACCGGTGAATAGGTTTCCTCGACGAAAACTAGCTGATCTAACCCTGTGATCGGCTGAGTTCGCGAAGTGGTCCGTGTTAACGAAAAAGATGTGTCGTGTCTGAAGTATCGGTAGATCGGTTCGTTGGTCCGTCTGTGAACGGTCTGCCGATCTGGCTCGGTCTGTGGGGATAGGATGGTTGGCCGGCTATCTTATATAGCGGCGTAATGTAGTCAGCACATTTGCGTCGCCTGGTGCGCCTCTCAACCCCATACATATGGATTCGTGTTGAGACGAAAGGGGGAGGAGAAGTTGGTCTCTCTGTCGTACACTCTGTCGTAAGTGTATAACACACAACCCGGTGTGTTGCTGCTGGTGCTGCTGGTGCTGCTACTGCTGGTAGAGAGACGAATTTCAAGAAAGCACCGAGAGAGCCGACGGCTCTCCGACACTCTCGGTCGTTCAGGTGTGTGGAACGTCGGGAGAAGCCCGAAGAAGAAGGGCTGGAAAGGTGGAGGGAGCGGAACGGAAGGATGATAGAAGGTATGGAGGGGAAGGGAGGGAGATCCAGAAAGGTGAAGGGGGCTGGAGGGGCAGGGAGATTCTACAACCAAGAGATATATACACGAAGTGAGGCGGTGGGGGAGGGGGTGGAGACGCGACGGCCGGGAGTGGGGTCCAAGTAGGGCCCAAGCTGGGCCAGACTGGGCAACGAAGGGACGCTTCTTGCCCTTGACTTCTCTCCTTAAGGTGCCATCGGGTTTTCTGGCAGCAAGGTGGTGCGCCTCCAGTCCAACGAGCACCTCGTGAGACCGGCTACTCACTCCCATCTCACACCAGGCTCACATACGCCCTTTATTCCGCTCTTATTTCGATGTACTTGACGTTTATCGATATGGGACCCTGCCTATGGTTTTGCAAGCTGATCCAGAGTGGGCCTTTCGTGCCATCGTCGTACAAGCTGTACCCGAAAATCGTTCGTTTTTCCGCCGGGGGAGACGAGAAACTGGGCTCGTTAGCCTCGCTGAGCTGCTCGCTGTCTTTTCGTTCGGCCATTTAAGGGCCACAGGGGTGATAGAGCAAAACGAGTTGCAGCGAAGAAAAACCTTCCGAACATCGCCGCTCGCCTTTTACGACGAAATTTCAGCAACTGGAAAATTGTAGGTAGACGTGTCCTTTGCTTCTTCATCTTCCTCGACAACGATCTTATTCGATCTTTGTCGAGTCTCGGATCTTTCGTATCGTCTCTTGTGCCAGCGTGTAGCAGTTTCTACGTGGTCTCGTTACCGTTGTGCTCGGTGGATCCTAACTAAAAATCAAGCATCAAATATCGAAACGTGATCACACGTAGAAAAATGTTGCTTCCGATTTATGCTCGAATGCAAAGCGCAAAGACAGACAAATTGTTTACGACCATAAAATAAATTTCGTCGTCGTCATCGACGGGACGTTTTGCGCTATCTCCAAGAAAATCAATCGCTTCTTGAATTTGAAATTTCTTCCTACAGGATGTTGAATGAAAGTTACGCAATTCTGCGACAAGCACTGGGAAGCGAACGCGTTCGGTTCTGATCGACGAAAAAGGAGGAAAAAGAATCCTTTCACTGATGTTTCTAACTATTGCGACAGTAGAATTGACAACGATATTGTAAATAACATTTGTGCGGTCGTTACTATAAATAGTAAAAAGAATCGAAGGAACGACGTGTCACCTTCGTTGAGTCGATAAACTCTTGGAAAAATTCGATTTGTCATCAATCTGGCATAGGTGGAAATGAAACTCGACACTAATAAATAATATACTCGTGATTTTTCACTAAAGTGCTTCGATGGAAAAATTATTTCCGAACGAAGGTATTTGATTTAACTGCTAGTGAGCTGAATCGATCAAATGAATTACTGTGTACATTTGTACATTCATCGTGACAATGTCTTCGAATGAAGAGTTAGGAGTAAAGATATCCAAGTCGATAATTTTTATATTTCTGATAATTTTGTCAAATATAATTTTGCATATATGTTTTATATTACTTTAAAATTATATTTATTATAATATGCTCTACAATTTAAATAGATGCCAAATTAATAAATGCACAATCATTGAAAAATATGTGCAAAATTTTAAATAAAAAATAAAGGTGTACTATAAGGAGATCAAGAGAATATAAGACGAAGGTGACCGCAATAATGTAAAGTTTCGATCACAAGTTCGAGCTAATCAGTCCTTGAACAGTCTAGCTGTCTCTGGAAATCCGCTTAGCAAAAATTAGGTTGTCAATGACGAACAAACTTTTATTCGATGGAACAATTGCGTATTATCCCGGTTTTCTACGCATCATCGTCAAAAGATATTCACGAAAATGGTCGGTCGTGCGTCAACATTGAACGCGGCGATCATAGTAGGTCAGTTCAGTAGAATTGAATTTAAGTCAGACGCAATTACTTCTGACGTTGGATCTACCTGATCCACTTTGCCGTTCGAGAACTTTCTTCGGAACGTTTTCAATTGTCAAATAACTTTCGTGAACTTATGGAACCGTATGACCACGATTTTTTTTAATGGTACCAGAAGGTTCTAGGATAAACTTCGACCCTATTTAAACGTAAATCACTTTTCGGCAAGTTCTCAGAATTTGTCTACTTACGATCAGCAAAGATTTTGAAGTCTATAGACCTGAAAATGTTAGAAATGACCAACAGTAGAAAATTGATCGATGTGGAACCTCGTCGTATTCCACCTCGATCTTTGTTCTTCCAGAAATGAGTTTAAAAATCAGTTGAATCCTTACTAAAGCAAACCAATGAAGAGTTCCAATAATAATCGTACAAAAAATAATATTCCTAATAATCAGGCAAAGTTCAATTTTCAAAGGTAAATGTTAAGAAAAACAAAGTTGATAATTCAACCCCTATTAGAACAAATTTACGAATAATTCTTTTAAACCCTTAACGTTGTTTCTTAAAAAGATTATAAAATCAAGACACATACAAAATTCTTTCAAGCCTGAAGATTCTTAAAAAAAAGAACGAAACAATCAACTAACCCGATCAAAGTGTTCAACACTTCCTAGAACAAAGTGATGAAGCAACAATTTCACCTAAAACAACCTAATAACGAAACGAGAAAAAACAGAAAAGAATCTTCCAAATCTTTCGTTAAAACGAGTGAAATAAAAAAATTGTCGAAGAAAGAAGGGATCTCGCGATGTCCAAATTGTCCAGGCATCCCTGAACGGGAAGGTATAGCCCTGAAAGCTCGGATAAGAGAAGGACAACCACGTTATCGGTGACGAGGAGGAAGCACGCGACGAAGAGTACGCTTCGAATTTGTTTGAATCGATGAATAAAACATGAGCTAGTGGTGTATCGGCTATATGTGCGACTTCCCCCACCTTGCATCTTGTTTCCCCACCCTTCTGTCGGAGGCCTTTTTTTCCCCTCTCGCGGCTGTGCGACAGTAGAGGAGATTGCTTCATCCGTATCGAGAGGCATTATCGAGCGTCGATTTCTGGGAAGCTAGCGGTACCGGCCTGTGGCCGGCAGCTCGAAATCGGCTTAGAGAGGAGGCGCATAACGGGAAAGCTCTCGACTCTCCTGCGCGACCCGAAGCTTCTTTTTTATTCTCGCACTCTTCCACCCCCTGATCCCATGGAATTTTTCATTTCGCTTTCGATCGGCGTTCGAATCGATCGAGTCTTCTTTTTGACTGTATTCTCAGACTCGATTCTCTTTTCACACTGTCGAATATTACACAATTTTTCACCAATTGCGCAGCATTAGCTCATATTGAATAGATTAAAACGGGTTCTGTAGTCTTTAGGACAGTTATTGAATATTTGAGTAATTTTTCAGACGGTGTGTGAAAGCTTCTTATGTATTCTATTTGGTTATCATGGGGAAAAACATGATTTTTCGTGAACCGTGTTACTAGCACGTACTAGACTGATCAAAAAACCTTTTGAAAGTTTCAGAATGTTTATTAGATGTTCGAGTAATTTTTGAAGGAAGAATTTGTGGTTTGGTATAATTGGATGTATTTTCTTTTATTGATGGTGGTCCATAGTAGTATCAGAAGGATCCACTGCTCAGCAGGGTGACTGAAATGGCTGGTCCTTGTTGGTTGCACGTAAAATAAGATTACTCGACAGCTATCATCTATAATATTAAAATACCTCGAGTCACGCAAGGGACCTGTCCCAGTGTAAACATGGATCCGTTGATCCTTCGAAATTTCTGGTAAGCAACGCAGATGTACTGCTTAAAGTCGTACCTTGAGATGTTTAAGAATAAAAATCAAATTTAATAAGAAAGTAATTTTTTAACACACGGCTATGTAGAATAAAATATTTTTGTACAAGTAACCTTCTCTATAAAGTATCTAAATATAACAAATATCTATAGCAAAATCTATATCACTACTATGATAATTAATATTTATATAACAAAAATTATATAATATAATTGTTTAGAACAATTTACAGGGAACCATTTATAATATTTACGAAATATACAGAATGAAACAAAACACGAAATTTTATTAAAAACAAAACGTAAAATATTCCTCACTAACAAACGAAGAGAAAGAAACACTGTGTTAAAGCTTATATTTGGTTGTAAGAAGAAAAGGAAGAAGTTAAAAGAACTCACCAACACAATCAATTTTTCTCGTCATGTATTCGATATGAACTACTTTCCCGATAAGCCTTTTTCCTACATGTTTTCGCAATAAAAATTTACAAATCTATGAAACGTACAATTTATGCAGCAAACGAAGATATACAAGGCAAACATTTTCCTATTGAAAAAGAAAGAGGGAAAGAAAACAAAATTTCATATAACGAAAGAAGAATCGGCCCACGTGGTTGAATTGAATGGAATCGCCGGCCGTTTTCTGCGAATCTAGACGTGTTTTCTCGCGAGTTTGTGAGCTCGATCTTGATCCCACGCAAGCAAGCGAAGCGCCTTGGGCTCGCGGAATTTCAAGATCGCGGCGCGTCCGCGAAAAGCGAATCGGCGACGAGCTCGGGGATGTGAGACGGATCGAAGCGATCCGTTCGACGGATATAGGGAACCGGCCAGACTCGACGAAGGTCCCGCGTCGGCCAAAATCAAGGCTCCGCTTCGTTTAACAATATAACGATACCGGATGTGTTGCCTTTATCCTTACACCCCGCCGCCGACCATCCGATTTACATCGCCAACGAGCAGGTTTTATTTTTATGAACCACGCGAAAATGTGCAAGTTAATTATGGAATTCTTAATATACGGGCTTACGTATATACTTTTACGATACTCGTGGTGCGTGTTCTGGCCTCAATCTTTTGATTAATTGGAAGACAGGATCGTTTTCTGAAAGAGGAAAAACAAAATTAGGAAGCTGTTTTCATATGCCGTTTAGAGCAATTACAAGAACGTCTTTAATATTTAGAAGACCTTTATTTGTAATATTTTGGTTTTTAACTCCACTCCTTGGAAGACAGAGTTGTTTTTTGAAGGAGGAAGATCAAATTAAACAATTTTTCTAATATACTACTCAAGACAATTAAAAGATGTTATTCTTATATCTGTCTTTTCAATTTATGACTATACCATTTTACAAATTGCATTTCCAATTCAAATGCACAGCAGAGTATCTGATAAACGATTCTTAACGTAATACGTTCCACTGTAAACGACAAAGTTCTATCTCGCCAGAGGAAACTAAAGTTGGAAAGTTTTCCTAATATCTATATTCATTTTCGCAATAATTCAATACTTTCACGGATAAAAACTTCTTGATTGTTCTATCAGGAACAGTGAATCGGAAGAAAGTGAGACAGCCACACGGTTCTGTGACACACTTTTCTCGAAGAGAACCCAGGAATCGCAGCGACACGTTAAATACTTGTGATCAACAACCAGGTTGTCTTTACAATGATGTTGGGATATGTTCTTAATAGAATGTCAATGAATGGATTTTTTTCTTTTTTTGGCAGAGGAGTAGAAAAATTTCCGAATCACCTAGAGAAATAAAAACTGTTAGATCAAAGAGGAAGTTCTATTTTTGGAAGATTACAATGATGGCACAGTCGACGTTGCCACAGATAAATCGTCGAGATAAAAAGGCTGTTTGTTATTCTCGTATTCGTATGACATCGAAGGCGAGCAGTGCCGAAAATCAAGGTTGCTTTGGATTAGCGATGAATAAAATCGGCAGACGGTGCTCCTCTGTTTTGCATTAGATCGCGGTGCTGCCCTTGTCGTTCTACCAAGGTTCCGCAGACGGTAGAAATTAGCTTCCAACATTTCAATACATTGTGAAGTCTGATATGAGTCGAGGAATACACAGCAAATTAAAGAAAAACATGCTATGATTTCAATTCTCGAGTTGTCGAGTCAATGGAATTCAATTTAGATTCTTCGACTTGTTATTATTTATAATAATATACATAATATATTTTATGAACATACCTCAGACGTTTATGCAAAAATGTACAGTATAAAGAGATGACATTCGATAATGAGAACCTCGCAATGGAATTTTAATGCAAAATATTCGATAAAATATTTAGAACATTAAACAAATTTCTATTTAGAAGTTTCCTTCGCGTGTGTTTGTAAAAGTATGAATTTACGTAAGAATCCGTATTTTATTCATTACAATTATTACGATAGAAACCAACATTTTGTGAGTGAAACTCTTAAGAAATGAAAGATTAGATAATTTTGGGAAAAAAAATCATAGAATTCGCCTGCCTCCACCCAAATTCTAGATTTAACAAGGACATTTAAAACGTTTAAAATTCATAAAGCGTAACATAAAGCGATTATAATAAATAACAAAATCGTAATAATAAATAACGTAATCGTAGAAAAATACGTGGTAACCGGTAGGTAGAGAAAAATGGTTGCAAAACAAAATCAAAATTCAAATATTGCGAAATCATATCCCTGAAGAACCATTCGTAGTCGTCGGACGATCGTGTAACCAATGAAGAATCTAGAAAGAGTCAGTCGCCAAAAAGCTCAGGAATATTCCACTGTCCTGGATAGAAGTTGGTTCCGGCTATGGGGTTACGCAGTTATGTAAGAAATTATTGAAAATGTAACGGCCTGTCTCCCACTTCCTTGCTCTGCTCCTTATCCCTTCTCTTCTGCATCAGGAAAGAGCTCGTCCCGGTGACGTTGATCTGCATGTAGCGGTCGTGCATTACGCACTAACGGTCAAGAGGCAGGCCTATACATAAGTGCATACAGCAGTCGTCCAACTGTTTATTATAAATACCCGTATATTTTAACTGATCTTTATTCCATCCTGGTCACATTTGATTCTTGCTAAAAATAGAAATATTCGATTAAGCAGAGTAACATCTTGTACCATTTACCTACGTAATTCCTCGTATAATAGGTGGGCAGAAATTTCTCGAGGTTCCATGGGTACTTCTAGCATAACAATATTATTGATCTTCTTACGGTACCTTTAAATCTGTTACGATTCTCAAATTCTTATATTTTACCATTGCGCTGATTTTAACAAGCGGAGAGGATCCCGAAGTTCGAGGAAGATGCGAATAAAATTTTGTAACGTTAGAGAAATGTAATCGAGCCGAAAATAATCGAAACGACTTTGAAAGACTAGGAATGGTACTTGTGATTGGGATCAAATTTTCGATGCATGATCTTAACGACGAATTATTTCCTCGGCAGTATTATACCATCTTTTCCTAGGTTATTAACTTCGCTATATTATACGTAGAAGATCCTTGACTTAATTAAAATATACTTCGGCTATCTGACCTTCGTCCAAAATTCTTCAAATAAAATTCGGAATACCTGAGAAGCAAAATCGGTCGACAGAACTTTTGGATCAGTCTAATAATATGTAGTAAATTGGTATCGTGTGAGCGCATGCATAACACAACGAACGAACGGGAACAGAAACTTTGAACGGTGGAAATGCTGGCTTGCAAAATTCGCGACAGATACATTTATGGAGCTGGCCGACCGCTACCGATTCATCCGCCACGGTTTTATGCGATCGATGGATCGTTAAGTTGGTACGCGAGCCATGCTAATGTCGATCGAAGGTAAAAGTTTTTTCTGTCTCGCGACCGGGATACAGGAAGTCTTCCACGTTTCACAGTTTGTGGAATTGGGACGTTGCATAACACGGCGCCGAACAACGAGCTGATCATGCTTGCGCCGCTAAATCGATCATTAGGATCTATCGAGGTTGCCGAGTCCGTGATCGCTTCTCCCTTGAAATCATTACATCGATGTCGATCGAGGAACAGCCTAGAATAGCGAAGCTGGAATTCATTTCGAATCAGACGATCCTTTCCATCCAGATGAATCATTTCTCGCCCTTGTATTGAAAGTGTTCCAAATTCGACGCACGATTTTTTTTTCGACAGAAGGGGAAAAAGTTGATTCCGAATATAATAATAATTAGACTGTCGATTTTTATGAATCCGTGGAAAATTTGAAGACGCAAAGGTACGTAGATATCCAAGATACAGTTGTAATATTCAATAGATGAAACGAATATCTGCTTTTTTATTCGTATTTATAGAAATATGAATTTGCATAAACACATCATTTTTATATTACACCTTTGAAATATTGTTTTTTTGAAGAGTCGACTTTTTGTAAAATTTCTAAATAAAGAAGTAAGATCATAGAACGAGATCGAGTGTCGTATCTGTCAGTTATAGTTCATTAATCTAAAGAACCCTGAAGAATCTTCTCACAGTGATAACTCGAAGAACACGTTCTTCGAGTTGTCTCATTTTTGCAAGAAGGGTGTAAACGACATATTTTTCGTCCTCGTCCTTTTATCCGTTTGACTCGTTAGAATGTAGATCGTCGTGAATATATTTTTGACAATCTTTTTTCTGAATCATTTTGTTTGCACGGTATGTGAAGAAACGAGATTCAGAGGTACTTGGTTCTAGATCAAAAATTAGCATCGTCCGTAACGGAGACTCGAGCTTGTCCAGCTCGGAGGGAATCGATAAAATTGAGAGCAAGAAAAAGTGACAACGGTAAAAAGTAGTCCATACATCTTTCCTGTTGGTGTACCCATCATCCCCTCCACGTTATCCAGCTTTCGCGTTATCCTGCTTCGTCGTCGAGCTTTCAGAACAAGTCCTGCCGATTCATGTGACTCTTTCTCGCGCGTATCCTTTGATCTTAAATTTTGTCGAGAAATAAAGGAATTAAGAAGAAATATAGCGTAAAAAATTATTTACTATACTTGGACAGAAGAGACGTACGATCATAATCTAATACCAAGATAAAAGAATCGTACGTTCTATACAAAAAATGCATTTTTATAAGTACCAATAGGGTAAACATTTCTTAAGAATACGAAGGATTAAAAATTAAAAATGAAAAACTACATGTAACGTAGGCAAACGTAGGAATATTGTTACGAATTACTTACAATATTTCATCTATTTCCAATATTTTATTGGCAGCCTTCCGACAGATTATTAATTTCAATTTTAATTAACGAAGACTACCGACTCTTTTGTAAAGTATAAAATACAGAATAAAATTAAATATTCTAAAATTCCTTAACCTAATCTTCAAGATGCCAAGATCGAAGAAGATTGTTAATTCCTCAGTTCAACAGTCGAAGCTTGCTTTGTTACGTTAGTTTCGCGTGCACTGTGTATTTGATACATCGTCAAACGAATTAGTCGCGAAGCAAAAAGAGCAAAGCAGTAGACGTAAAGAGTGAGAGAGAAAGAGAAAGGGTAAGAAAGAGAGTATAGCGCTGTTGCACCTGCGTCACCCACCACGTGGGGTACCACGGTACCCCGGCCCCGATTACGACACTCTTCCGTGTCGATTTATCTCGAAGCCGGCCGGCCGGCTACCTAAGAGAGCGACAGAAACAACGACGAGTGCCTCGGAACCGGTTTTCGGGGCCTCATTCGTTTGAATGTCGCGCCGTATAATTTCACCCGGGGACGAACTTTCGCGACGAGCGTCCAATTACTCCGGCCGCTCGATAAAAGGGAAATTAGTTTGGGTCAGTTTGGTACCATTCTGAACAGCTTCTGTCGAAAATCGAAAGTATCCTCGTGTACTTTTCTTCTACCAATCTTATCTCTAACATCTATGCTTATATTCGATAGAATAATTTTCAAACATCCAAGCTCTAAAATATTTGTCACCGTTGAATTAAAAGACAATTAAAAAAATGTAAAAACTTCTTAAAAGCGTGATAAATAATTTTTTTACTCTTTTAAAAGAATAGTCATTTGATAGATACGTCTCTTGATCTTTGCTGAAATTAGCGAGATCTTCGATCGCTGGAAATTGGATTGAAATCTAATCTTTTTATTGGACGAGATCGAAGTCTAATTTTTGAACAGCATGAGTGGCAGAAGCTGTATCATAATAACTCGTTTTCTAAACCAGCTGCTCTTCAACACGGGACAAGTTCACGTGGATTTGCGTCAAGGTAGGCAAGTCTGCCTCCGGAACCTAGGACAAGAAAGCAGTACCCCATGCTCGTCTATCGACCAATCCGAGGTCACGACCAAGTGTACTTGGACTAAGCTAGTCGGCCGTTTACTATCCAGCGGATCTACAAGAAGCGCTTAGGGGATCCACGAGTATAGAGTTCAGGCTAGACTACTTACATCGACTGTTCGAAGTCGAAACTGGCTACGACAGCCACGAGTACTCGCGTGTCCGTTCACGAAGCTGTTCAACAACGAACTTTGATGGATAGCGTATGATCCCGTTTCCAAGGTAATCGTGGCCCTTTTTGTAGAATCAAGGTCGGGTAAAAATAGCAACCACTTAGCCTGCTGTTAAGATAAGCCCAGCCATCGGAGTGTCGTAAGAGCGATTTTCGACGCCCGAGGATATCGTTTTCGGACTCACCGCGGACCCTCTACTCTTCCAAGGCTCTCTCGTGCTTTTCCTCCAATCTTACAAACCGAGGATCGTATTTACTTCTTAATTTGTAGTTACTGTAAAACTTAGCAACAGTAAAGAAGTAGAGCTGCATTTATGGAGAACAAACGGTTCATGTAATTAGAGTTTAGTTCAAATAATACGAGTTTATGTTCGGATAATTTTATATAATCAGGATTCGGTAGTTCATACTAAAGTTTCGTTCATATAATCAAAGTGCTACTATACTTAAGTATTTTGAAGTGAAAATATTAATCAAAGGCGTATCAGATGCATCTTATCTGTGCGATACATGTAATACAAGAGGATCGAAAAAATGGTATAAAAGTAAAATAACGGATAAATGTTCAAACGTTAAGGTCTTATCTACCCAATGTAATAACGCAAGATCGAAAAAGTGGAAGAATCTTAGCCGACGATACGCCAGTTACATTTTTCCAATTCAGTGTAATAATATGTAATAAACAGATCGAAAGAATCATGCGGAACTGAAATAACAGAAAGATATAAAATATTCAACTTTAAAATAAAACTAATTTTAAGTGAAAAAAGGCCCTTCTAGTTACTCTTCTACCGTAAACAGTGAAGGGATAAAAAATCATTTTGCAGCAAGATCTTACTACCTCAAAGTAGATCACGAAGTGGCAAATGGAGAAAATTCGATAATACAGGGAGTTTTCCTGCGACATTTTTACGCTAAGGACACTAAGACGGACCAGCCAAAAGTTGGAAGAAAAGAAAGATCGACGAAAACAAAAAAAAAAAAAAAAAAAAAAGAAGAAATAGCAGGAAGCGATACGAATATATTCCCTGGCAGGGCAAACCGGTGATTTTGATGCAGCGACGCTGATTTGGATTTCAAATCGTTGGCCCGGGTGCATCTGCCTAACTTTCGGGGTTCTAGTCCGCGATCAGGATCGTGCGGCACGCTGCATCCGAAAAATATGCGGTTGGCATAATTTCGATTTCGATTTCGAGCGGCCACGATGACTCGCGACTGGGTGACCCGGCCGCATCGAACTTGCAAAAATTCGTTAAACGTGTCTGCTGAATGTTTCATAAAAATGGGAAAAAGAATCATTGCTGCATCGTTTATTGGATCCAGGAAACTTTATCTGACTTTTGACTATCAGGTCTGAAGAATAAGTCGCGATAAGATATTTACAGAAACTTCAAGATTAATTGAACGCAAGTAACTGTTTCGCGTTGATTCATACTATTTTGTTATTTTAAACGAACTTTGCCACACGAATAGAGTATGTTCAACGGCAAACGACATTCACAAAAACGTACATATTTTTATGGATTTATAACGTCTTCAAAAGTTTCATCTCAAGTATTACCTATATCTATGTAATTACATTTATGTAATTTAATAATCCATTGTAATCGTTGGTAGTGTATTATTCACTTCATTTCAGCGAATAAACCTGTACATACCATATTTTGCGTTTCTTCTTCAATTTTCCATCGCCTTCTTTTACTCCACTAGGTCTCTTGTTACTATTAGATCGTGATATCAATAATAATAATAATCGTGAATAATAATACCGATACATAACTAACGATAATGAAAGAATACGATTTTTAACAATAACAATCGGACCACTTTCTCTCCCTTGATGATTTTAGCAAATACATCTTCGTCGTTGAAATTTCCACGATCGAGTTGATTAGATGAAAACACCCTGTGTCGGGATAAATTTAGAACGATTCCGAAAAACAGAAGTGCAAGAGGATAGGAAGCGACCTCGTTAAACCGATAACTGTTGTTCGGGTTTTTTCGCGAAAAACCGAGCCTCGAACTCGTTCTTGACTCGATATAAACCTTCGCTGCTTAACCCGTATTCCAATTACATCTGACGCGTAATCAGCCGTGTTGCAGTTGAACTGCATCCCGCTGGAAAAATCACGGTACCCAGATACCACGCCTTATTCGAGATCAAGTTAACGACATAGCCGCGGATATGCTATAATCAGGACTGTATGCGCTATAAACCTCGGCGAATATACACCGTGCTGATTAAATTATGCATTAGGTAAGTGTTACTCGGGAGAAAACTCAATTAAGCGCTGGCGCGTTCCGCTTTTGCGCTATCACTTTTCCTTGAAGAAAGCGATTTCGTTTTTTCTCTTAAACCAACGACAGTCGAGCATCGTACAATCCGCCGAAAAATGGAATATTTCCAAATGAAAAGCTTCCGCGCGACGAAATAAATAAGAATCGTTCGAATATTTATTCAAGTGTTCGAATATTTATTCAACTTGTCTCGTAAGAAATTTTAATGACGAAAAATAGAAAGACTTACTCAACAAGTTTATTTAGACCCTGAACGGTTTAAATTAATCGACAATCGCTAAAAAATTGTGGATTTTCAAATGAAAATCTTTTCCTCGAGAAAGTGACCAAGAATCGTTTAAATCTACGTGTGGATACTAAGTAAATGTAACTATAGAAGGAAAAAGTTTCAATCCCAAAAATAGAAAAATTTATTCGACGAGCCCGCAGATTGCAAATTCGAGTTATATAATATATTCAGTGAACTATTCGTCCTCCCACTTTGGTCCAAAGATCGATCAAGAAGTGATCTCCTTCTTCTTCGGCCATCAGACTGGATATCTAGCAGAATCGAAGGACGCTTTCGACTAATGCGGTTTTGCTCGATAGAAATCGACGATATGCAATACATGCCGGTCCCAGGAATAAGAAAATCGAGCATGTAAGAGTGCGTCTAGGAGATTTGGTACGCCTACGACATATAAATGCACATAAATCCAAAGATCCTGGTACGCGGGAGGCTGAATCTGAAACGCAGGATCAACTCGTGTCAGAGACCCGCAAACGTGCGAACGGTTGCTTCGAATTTCAACTTGGCCGATCTGACCTGGCTGTGGCTTGCTAAAGAAGAAAGAGAAAAGAAAGAGAAAGAAAGAGAAAAAAAGAAAGAAGCAGGGCATACGCGTGGATGAACGTTTCCACTGTGATATCCTGTGACTTACTTTCAAAGGATCTTTGTGATTCCGATTTCGCACAGCGGAGAATCTGAAAGGAAATAGGCTGGTTTATTCATGACTGCTTTGACAAGCTAACGGGCAGGAGAATTCTTTCGACTATTTCGTATCGAAGACGTTCTTTGCGAGTGAGACACGAAGAAAGACGCTAAAGAATTTGAAGCGAAGATATTAGTTGTATTTGCTTCATAAACGGAAGAATATATTTATAATTCAATTTATCAGTTTCTATATACAAGAGTACATTGATAATTGAATTTTTCAATAGAAGAATACATTGATGATTGAATTCATCAGTTTCTAGATACCGGAATGCGTTGATGATCGGACTCGTAACGCTCTTCTACAACTTTACGACAAACGTACAACAAGAAAGACACGAAAACGTACAAAATGACCTATTTCCTATAAATTTTTTCCAAATGGTAATCGCACTATTTTGGAATTTTTCATCGACGACTAAATTTCCTGCGGTGGAAATTAATGAATTTCTCTGGCATAAAATTTCCCAGACTATAATATGTTAAAGCGAAGATTAATCTTGAGTAGCAGGCGAAGGATGGCCGATCAGAAATTGCGCTCAGATAGAACGGACGTCGATTGCCTTAAGGAGAAGGACTTTTATTTTCCCTTGTCGAGGGATTCCTAAGGCAGCAATGTGTTTAGAAACCTGGTATCTGCCAGCTGAATGCACTGACTAGGAATCCGGTCTTCTAAGTAAGTGGTGCTAGTGCTAGATACGTACTAAAACCTGTAAGCACAGGTACTAGACACTAGACCCTACGATAATCTACCACAAAGTCACGTATCGACTTCTTCCAACGACTCACACAGCGATGATTCTAAGCAACGATTCGTGACTGCGAGCAGAATCAACGCTTAGTTTTCTCTGTCGTGGATGATGGAATCTTGCCCCTGGACAGTACCCAGCAAAACTTTAAAGGATCTAGCTGATGAAATACTCTCTCGTATCGTTCGTTACCAGTGCAAGTGGTCTTTCATAGAATAGGAGAAGATCCAGAACTTGTATAGTGATCTTGCAAGGGAAGAAGTTTCAACCCTTACAAGGTAATGTTACGTCACAAGGAAGAGAATTCCAAATTTAATCCACTCAGGTTTGCTTTGTATTATAAGGCGTTGAATCTTATTTCATAAGGAAAAGAACGGTAAGAAACCGTGTTATAAGCCAGCGTAAACAAGCACATTTATCGTTTAGTTAATAACTCGTGCATACGCATCATCGAGCGTGGAGCAATGAAATCTGTAAAAAATCATCGATTGTAAAATTCTGAAATTTTTTTCTACTGTTAGTCTACCATTTTCGTTGTTGAAAGAGTATTTCTTAAAATAGATTTATCGAAATTCTTCTACTGTTATAATGTTGTTTATAGGCAACGTCGAGCGTGAACGGCGTAACTAAATTTATAAAGAATGCTGGATTAAACGATCGTGGAATTTTGTTCTATCTATCGAAGGAATGTTTCTTGAGATCGTTTCGTCCAAATTCTTTCACGAAGAAAGAAAGGAAAACGCATTATGTAAGATGTATCCTCCGAAATGAGGTTCAACGAACCACAACTAGCCCAATTCTGGCTACGAGTGGTAAGGCATTTCAATGACATCGATTGTCGGACATGATGCACTTACAAATGCCTTCGTCTATCTCGTTAATATTTCCACTGACGTAGCTGGAGAATCCGTGAGACGATACTAACACGAACTGGGCCCATATTCGTAATCTGACGATGTTTAAATCTCTGATGGAGTTCATTGGACGGTTGGCTCGTGTTCGAACTACGAACTACGAATCGGCCGATTCGATCAAAACAAATGGTGATTAATGTGTATGTTCGATGCCTCGTATGTATTTTTCCTTCCTAATTGGTAGATAATACGAAACATTTTTCGATCGACGCCGTGAAATCGACCATTTAATGGAAGAAACTGCTTCATAAATTATTCGTCGGCGGATCGAGTAAAATTTGTCTCCTCCTTCTTCTTTTTCCTTTTTTTTTTCTTTTCTTACATCGTCGAGGCAACGGTTGTGTGGAATAGAATTCCGAGAATCGATCGAAATAAATTCCTCCCGGGGCCACGATCGCACGAATTACACGCTCTCTACTTCCTGATCTTGAGCACCTCTGATCACACCACGGGAACGTGAACTTTTCGACGACGAGGTTTCCGCGAGATATCGCTTTCCACGCGAGAACAGGACACGCAATCGCGTCTGTAAGGATACGCACTGGTGTACGTCATTGGTGTACGCTTTCAACGATGAAACTTTGCTGGTTATGGTCGCCTTTCTTCTGTATGTACACTATCGACCATAAGTATTAGTGCGTTGAAAAATTCCGACAAATGCTATTTTATTTAATATTTCATATTATACAGATTTACGGTTGACTGAATGATTAATCGATAGAAGTAATGAAAAATATTTAATTTGTGCTAAATACCAGCAAGTATTCTAATATGGCTGGCAATATATGTATATAGGAAACACTTGCGTCCATAAATATCTGACATTTTAGTGGATTTGTAGTAACAGTATATGAATTTTATCAAACTGTATAAATTCCTGATAATTTAGTATGTAGAATTGATATATCGGTACATAATCTCCAAGTAACTGGACAAATATACTAGTCATAAATCTTTATATTTCCATTACTACTTCTATATCCTTATTAAATTCCGGTTTATTCTCATAATTTCATTATTGTGTTCAATTTAATTTAATCTTCATAATGCAGGTATTAAGAGGATATTTTCGCATGATAGTGGAGGTGGAAGGCGAACATTTTCACCAGAATCCTGGTTCGTAACCCTCCGAGGATTGAAATGCCGATTATGTCAATGGTGTAACAGAGATTCCTTCCAGGTGCGATGAATCACTGCCGGGTTCCCTTTCTAGCCGACCACACCTGGAATGTTTGACCACTGTAACAGTTTAACCGTGGAAGAATCCTCAAGATCAAATCAACAGCAAAGATCGAGCAACGACTCTTTGTAATTATCGCTTTAGTTAGTTTCCATGAACAGAAAAATGAATTTTTTTTCCCAGTAAATTTGGAAGGTTGAAAGTAAGGATAGGTTTTAACAAACTATATCGTTATAATTAACATGTTATATTATTGTAATTAACATAATTCACGTCCAACTCAAAGTGGGATCGTGACCATCAGTGGACCTAATAATACCAATCAAGGGTTGATATATCGAGCGATTAAGGTTTGATATTATCACATCTGGACCAATTTTTCGCAACATTTAACCGTGACCGTGGATCTCATCGACTGTTTTCGACGTTATCAGCTCCGATATCTGAATGGTTCAGGGTGTTCCTTTTTGGTCGGATGTGCGATCGAAGCCGAACCCACGAGAGCGCTTCCGGGGTAATGGCCGCCGGCCAATGGTAACGAGAATGCTGGCCTTGACATTCACCGGCTCCTGCACGGGCATCGAAGGAAACAAATTAACGACTACCCAGAACCAACGACGTCCCGGATTATTTATAGGCCAACGTTGGAAGAGAACCGGCAGCAATTTGCTCCGTAGAATTGTTCGATGACAACTGATTCGGCTGTTGAATAAATCATTGTCTTCTTGTGGGGGCTAACAAAAAAAAAAAAAAAAGAGAAATAAAGAATTAACCAACGCGAGAACAACCACGCATGGCAATTACCAAAAGAACCACTTCGAGTAGCGAGTTAACTTTTGATCGCTCTTGCAATTGTATTTTTTTCTTCTTTATCCTTATACCGGCAACTGAGTACTCGATTCTACTTTTCATTTAACCACTGTTTCATTTTCTTGTAAAATTATTGTAAAATCGTTCGAAAATAAAATTACGTACCTACAACTTTACAATTTTGTGATACGTCGAACGAATCCTCATCTGTCTTCTAGTTTCCTAGTTTTGTCCGTAAAAAATTCAAATTTGTAGTTACTTATAGCCGTCTATTTATAACTTATAATAGTATTCGATAAACTATCGAGTATCGTTGAGTGCCGTATACATAAGAACATAGCTAATACTCGAGCTACAGTTTTCGCCGTAATATTTAATAGGTAAGACAATTTTCAAGAAAAATACAAATTTGCATAAATATCTGTAGTCTACTTATACGATACATATCCATGGAATTTAAAGCCTGCTTCACCGAAAGCAAATGCTTTCGTCATTTAATTAATTAACAGTTTACTAAATGAACTTAAATAATTTAAATAAATGAACAATTCGATACGATGTTGGATATATATACATATATATACCTGTATATCGAGCGTGAAAGGGTTAAGCGTGTACTTACACCGTGGTTACAGGAATAAGCGTATGTGTGCGTTAACGATGTTTACCAGGTTGGTATTCATTCCTCCGATGGCGATAAAATTTGCTTCCACTTTTCTCGTTTCCTTTTCTTGAGGATTCATTATGTCCGGTTGGGGATGGGCCTTGGCTGCAACAATATTGCATTCTTTCTCTTTCTTTCTCATCTGTTTTCTGTATCCGTGGCGGAGGTATGCACGTTTAATACGAACGTACACGCCCATACGTTTTTGCGCGATAAGTGAATGAAACTGAGCGCAAAAAGAACTAATGAGATGCGGGAGATGATGTTGGCCTTGACCGACCAGGAAGGAAGGGTAGGGATGAACGAGTCCCGATCGTCTGGGTCAGGTAGTACTTCAGAAACTTCCTTGCTCAAGTTTTACGCGGAGATAAACATTGCAGTATTTTGTTTAGCCAGCACCGTCTCCATTTGCATATCGGTTTCTCTTTTTTTCTTTTTATAGTTTGTCGTTCGTTCCAAATCTTCTCCGCATTTCTGAATTAAGTCTTGTCTCTTAAGATTTGTAGATTAAAAGCATACTGAAAATATACCTATCATCGTATGACATTGGAAATTGTTGAGAATTGCAAGCAAAGTAATTCGGATGTCGTTTCGTTGAGCTGCGAAAAATATGTTAGAGTAACAGGTAAGCTATAGAAGCTCGCTAAAGAGATACAAATCAGAGATAAAGAAAGAAATTATCATAATTCAATGTACATACATAGTTCGATCGTTTCGAACTTCGAAAAATTGTATTGACCAAGGGCGTGTAAGGAGAAATAGTGATGAATCATTCGAGTTAGCTCTGCCGTTCTTTTTCACTCATTTTCGACCTAAAAATATTTTTCAAACGTTAATATCTCAACAAACATCGAACAAAGTATAAAAAAATTCTTATTGGTATGCATAATTTTTCTTTCCAACCACATGATAATTATTTTCTTGAAACATTAAAAATCCTTAGAAAAATTCGTGGATCGTACAGAGTTAAAACACAAAATCTAATAATACAAATTAAGGGAAAACAAAGTTGCAATTGGAATGTCGTGTTAACGCAAGATATGCCATTAATGGGGTCAACTCATTCTGGGGCCATCTGAGAAGCCCCTGTTCAAAATCACAGGTTGTATTCCGATCATTCCCACGTTACAAAATGTTATAATATAGAAATGACCAACTCGATGAGTCAGATAGAAAGCTTGGTACGGATACCGTGGATTTCCACACCGTTCTTTATACATATATATCTTATTTACGTCCAAGGGGTAAAGAACTGGGTCTTCGTGGCGAACAGCAGATAGATCGTGGACACTTTCGAAAACGACACGTCAGAAGGACCAACGAGTGCAACAAAGATTCGCGGAATAGAACGGTAATCCATGGCCGTGTACCGTTTCGATTCGTCAAACGAGACGTTTTCGAAAGTTGAAGAATTTATTCATGGAGAACGTAGGCTAAAACCCCTTCCTTTTATCTTTTAATTGGATTTCATCAGCGTATCAGCGACTGATAATAAAAATGCAATTGGAATTTAGAAACACTTGGTGACCTGTCTCTCGGTTAATCTCATGTTTGATCGCGTTTGGAACTATTTAACACGGGTCAAGTTATTTTGGTCTGTTTCCTTTTTTAGATATACAAGACGGGCCTAGAATTTACATTATTGTCTAGTCTATCCACTTTTAAACAGTGGTAACTCCATTATAGTTCGCTTAGGGTCTTGGAAATCGTTAATGATTACTGAGAACAGTGTAATTTATGTATTATGAATAATATGTATCGAGCTCGCAGTCATTATATCTCATATCGAGAGACTATTAATAGACTTATAGAATATAATTATAATAGAATTATAAATAGTGGATGTTTATGTAAATGTTTACGGGTAATTTAAACGCGTAAAAGTACACAGAATAAACATAATACGCGAGAATGTATAAAGATTTTTAAATTGAATAAAAAAGATAGGAATATGTATAAACAGACACAGCTTACCTATAGATATTTTATTTCCCAAGTTGTACGAAACAAAGTTTCCAACAAATCTAACAATAATGTCTAAAGATATGCTACAAGTTGTTCCATGTCTTACGACTAAAATCTCAGACATTTCAATATGCAAAATCATATGCTTTTCATCCTACAGGTTTGCACAAGCCAATATAATATTTATCATCTTCGAGGAAAAATTAATGTCTGATGAATCTCACGTATAATAATGGAAAAATTCGTGAAAAGGTCCTTTCTGCGTATCATTGGAGGCCAGAGGACACCTTTTCAGGGGTCGAAACATTACGTGTTTCGCGATAATTGAACGATCGTTATTTTCTTCCGCGGATGGAACGGAAAGTAGTAAAAGCTGACGGTCTGGGTTCGTTGGACCCCAGGTCGATCTGACGTAATTTGCTTCCAGGTCGTCCACGGGTGGATTTCCTCTCTGTTCAGCGCGCGTGTTTGCCGGACACGAACGTTCGTGTTGGTACGAATTTCACCGAAACCTGTTATGCCACCGACGATACGGGTTTACGACTGCAGTGGCATCCTCTGTATCTGGATGTCGTCGACTTTTGCTCCTTCGATTTGCATCGTGACACAGATGACATTCTGGGTCCATTCTTTCCCTCTTTAGATTTTCTGCTGTGCGGTAAGGTGTACTTTATAGCTTACTGCTTCGATTCACACATTTTAGCCTATTCTACACCCTCGTTCATAAGTATCAAGGCAAAGAAAAAAACGGTTAATTGCTGTTAGTCGATTTGTGAGAATGCAAGAAAATAATGAATGTAAATGTAGGGACTCGAAGATGATCCCTAATGTTGGTTTAGTAAATTCTCAATAATTTCTAGGTTTGTCTTATACCTCACATACATTTTAATATTTGCGATTGGGGACGCTTTAGAATAGAGGTAATAGAAATTACTATCTTTTAACGATTTGTGCATTTAATGGAGTATTTTCTTCAGAAATTACATCGATGGCGAACTTTTGAAATATCCTCATATTCATAAACAAGAGTGTAGATTATTGACTTTTTTTTAATTATTATTTAATTATATTTATTTAATTGTGAATCTGTTATTTCACATTACATCTGTGTAATAACGCAATTGATAATGTAAAATTCGATATAATTTTCCAATAAATAAATGTGTAATAAATACTTAACTCTTCATGCGTAAACCACGTAAGTGCTTGGAATGTTTTCTGAAAAGGACACACGGTGAATGCAGATACATTTCGTCGTTGATATCATTACGTATAAACTTTCGAAGGTGGTCTTTTTCCTCGCCCCTAGAAAGCTTCTCGTGTGTCTTGACACGATTTACCTGTTCGAAATCGACGCAAAACCTATGACGTGACTACATCGTGGATAACATGTTGATCACGTTTGACCGACTACTCTTACGTGAAATGACGTCATAGCGTGATCGTCATTCTTGTTTGTTGAACAAAACAAAGGGACGAAGGTGGAATGACAATTATTATTGCTTCAGATTAGACTACTGTTGCCTTAGATGGTGTTTACTTTGAACGACATCATTGGTTTGATAAAACAAAGCGTAAAATTCCAATTTTGGAATATCCGAAGAAACGAATTGTGAAAGTATATTTATAAAAATTTAATTCACGAGATCTACTTTGAGAGACAATTTAGAAAACTATGAATAGACCCAAAAACCAACTACACTACCTAAAATATACCAAACTGTAAACCTCGCTCTTGAATCGCTAATAATACTAACACATACCAGTGGTTGATGCGGCGTCAAATAATTGAAACGAAGGGAGAGAAAATATTTTCCTCCTCCTTTTTTTAATAATAAATAATAAACACAAACGATATTTTGTTAAATACCTCCGAAATCTAAAGAGCATTAGCAAAATTGTAAAAAAATCTCTTTATATCGTTAAATAACGAATGATTTCCTATTTCAAGCCCCCGAAAGATTTAATCGAATTAAATGAGTTGATTAATTAAACGAAAGATTTAATCTTCTTACAACTAATTATTTCACTCTCCTAAGGAACTAACGATATTTATAAAATCGAAATGAAAAAAGGAACTTGAATCTAGTTAATCTCTATTGAACTGCACAAATGGCAGTGCAAATGAATAAAAATATAAATTATTGAAAGTTTATAGTTGGTGTTTTTATGTGTAGTCCAGCTTCGATGCTGTACTTGAATTAAGGGAAATAAAGACTCGTTCCTGAACGGCATCCGCTTTATTTCATTTTATTCCTCTTTCTTACGGACCAAGCCGGTCATCGATGATATATTTGTATAATAAAGGAGAACACGTTGGTGCCCCGGCAAGTATTATGCAGGCGCCGCGCCGTTCAAAGCGAATGAAGAAGCTCTGCTAGCCCATTGACAGGCTTTTCCTGCCGCTGCTAACTTCGAATGGGTAATTCATGTTCAGTGATAGCGGCCTTACCCCATATACTCTTTCGCCAACACTTGCATGACAAGAAAAAGCTAAAATGCATCTAGGAAAATAATAATTTATTAATGGTTGATATATTTAGCGCTTCTGCATCATAACACGAATGTATTTACTAGTGTTGATAACACGTTTGGTTAGTATTATACGTGAAAAATACTGTACTTGGTTGTTAGAATATAAATTGGCGAGATTACTAAGAAAATGGAGAGTATCTGCAGGATGACAGAATATATTAACAAATTGATAATTCTGAGGACTGTTTTCAACCTTTCGTTTGCTGATAAAACAAATATTACAATCTTATTGATTGATATTATAATATCGAATACAATAAAACTTCTGTGTACTGATTATGATTCTGTATATTGGAATATGTTCTTATATGAAAATTACAGTATTTATGATAACAATATTTAATAATCTTTTACCCCTTCGATATGGATGATCGTTGATAAGGAAATATATCAAACTCAAATTTCATATTTTCATATGAATATGAAATTCTATATGAATTTTATTAAAATTTCTATTATGTGTATTATGTGTTATATGAAAAATATACCGCAATATACCGAAAAATATATTTGTAAGGAACGATTCGATGATTCGCTAAATAAACTGAATTATCGAAAAAGTTTCTCGATTCCATTCCAATCTATGTCGATACCTTATCGAATCTAAAATCAACTCATGCACATTGAGAATCCTGTCTTGCATATGTACTTTGTCGAAGTAAAACTAGTACGTAGTCAGAGCAGGTTCACGCGCATTTGCGTCTTTACTAGATGAAATGACAAGTGTCGTTTAACTCTTACCATCGTCGAACGACGACAGCTTGTGGGAAAACGCACGAGAGTACGTGTAATGCCGCTCCTATTATGTGGAATGCTTCGACGTCATTAACTCAGTATCGTTACTTTTCCCTTATTCTTTGTCCTTATCAAAAATTTAAAAAGTTTTTAAATTTAAAAGTATTTAAAATTAAAAGTATTTAAAAATTAAAAAGTCCTCTGCTCTAATATACTCTCCTTTCCCCGCCCATATTTTCTCCTTATTCCAAAATTTCCCCTCATCAAATTTTGCCTTTATGAACGTAAAATATCATCTAATCTAGTATCCTTTATTCTCCCATATTTTTTCTCCTTATCAAAAATTACGTACAACAACCAGCAATCCTCCTATTATGATCTGCCAACAACAACAACAGCGACGATCAAAACATCAGCGTTTCTGCCGCAGTAGGTGGAACGTTACATTTTTCTACTGTACGTATCTGTAGTACACCGTGGCTGAGAAGAAGAATGCAGTTTCTTCCTAGCAGCTGCATCAAGGAGCCGCCTCGGGATTCCTCTTCCTTTTCTGTGCCGGTTTCGCGGTGGGTTCGCAACGGGAGGATCGATCTGCGTCCTTGAATACGGAATGACTGGAGCAGCCCTGGGAAGGGCAAGTGTTTACTTTGTAACAATCTCGGGACTCGGTCTCTCGGTCGGCTGCATTTTTATGCGTCTGCATTAGCCTTAATCGCTATATTATGAGCATCAGGTGGTCCCCGTGCATCAGATGGATTTCAAGGGTGACCGTTTCACCGTGTTTTCTTCTTCTTTTTTCCTTTTTTTTCTCTCCACCTCGACTGGTTTCTCTTTGTCTACCCCAAGTAGAAAGACTGGCCATCGTGCCTCTGGCTGGCAACCAACACCACGATATATTCTCGTTCGTCCTCTTCCCACACCCTTGACCTAGCCAGCCAGACAGTGTTTGAATATTCAGCAGGCGACGATCTCCAACACTTTGTCGCGTTCGAATTGCTCGCTCTGTCACGATACCGGTCAGCATATTCTGTCGTTTCTTACTTCATCCTATTTTAAGCTTAACCCCTGCCACATTCTTTCGGCTATTTTTCTACCCAATTATATTTTTTTTTACCGTTAACAAAATACCTTTAGGCTAACCAAAGTTTCATTTGCATGCATGATCTCACTTTTACGTTGAATTTCTTCTTCGAACGTTATCGAATTCCTTTTACTTGGTAAAATGAGAGCTAGATTGAAACACAGAAATTCGGGTATCGTAACAGGGTTAGAAGGTGGAGGGTTGAAAATTGGGTTTCCCGCCCTGAAATCGAAAGTGTACTTTGTGAACAGTTTCAGGTTTATATACGTATATATGTGGTTAGGAATGATTCAAGATGTATTCTGGTAGGAGATTTGAAATTAGATAGACGATACACTCATTGGAAACGCTGCCCTATTTGCGACATATTAAATGAATACGCCGTGTAACCTGACCTGCTTCTAGATGTATTCGATGCATTTGCATAATTTGGACATTGGCAATAGTAATATGATTGGCTATCGATCTATTTAAGTTTGGTTAGTACGCTTAATATTTTATCCGCTGTTTTACAGACCTGTATAGGTTTTAGATGAAACTGAGAAGTTCAAACGAACATCTCTTTTTATGTAAAGTAACGATATTTGCTTTTCATATTAATAGAAAATAAATCAAATCAGCCCTGATATCATCATATCCTGGATGAACCATGACAATTTGGATTAATCAATTCAATTTTTGCATCACGTTCATCGAAGAAAATATACAACAAAAATTCAAATCAAGTAATTTACATAATCTAGACCGCTGTATTCATTTGCACTATCTACAACAAAGACTGTTTCTATCCAATTTTCAATTTAACGAGAACAAATTATTCTTACTATAGGAGTATTTACAGTATCGTCATTTTAAACAGTTAAAAAAATAATTAAAAACATAGACTTTTACCAAGTACTATCGACAATACGCGGAACAATTATAACAAAGCCAATCGATTAAATAATATATGTTCGCCAACGCCAAATCAATGAAACATTTCCAGATTGGCATTACCACAACCAAACTATCTAAAATATCATTTAAACCAGTTTGAAAATAATCCAACATAGATATTATTATCCTCCAACATTCACATAGTATGCACGTGATCAATAACCATCGGTAGAGGCGATCAGTAATATTATTAGATTAATAGAACGTGTCAGGTCGTCGCGGTAAACTGGGTCTCGGGGTCTCGGTTTCGCACATAACCGTGCGATCTAAGTGGCGCTGCCTAGCCACCACGTCACCGGAGAACGCGGTGCACCAGGTGAAAGTCTCAGCTTGCGGAAAATGCAGTGGTCACAAGGGATCGGTGGTTGCGCGAGACCTGGCGCCGATTGCAAGATAGCTCGAAATTGTCACGATCGCATACTGGTCCAGAGTTGAACGTTCAGCCTTTAAGAAACGAATAAAAAATAAGTTTTACATTTCCATCTTTATTTTATTCGTTAGTTTTATTATTTCTATTATTATGTAATCTAATGTCCTTATAATTTTTGATCCTATGATGACTCTTCGTCTGTATCAGCGCGTTTATTTCGCATCTTTGTTTCGTTTTAATTTCTTTTATACGTATCCTTGTTATTATTTTTTACATGGAGCTTCAGTGGCGCAGTTGAAATAAATTACGAATAAAAAAGCAGGAGTCAAGGAATAGCTTCTTACATGCTTCGTCTTTTTACCTTGTAGTTTCTTAACTAAATGAAACTGATCGTTAATTATTACATCGTGGCCATCGATATAAGAATTACACAGGTTGCGCGTTTTTCAGTAATTTATTTTTTATTCATTTGAACAGCTAAAATTCAACTCTGCACCAGCGTGATATCACTTGTTCTTTCTCTTTCCCTTTCTGTGCCAGTGAAACACGACCGCATTAGCGATGTGACGTTTTTCTTCTCTCTTTTTTTTTGTAATCACATTCAGTAAACAAATGTCCTCCTCGCTAGTCGGGTTTTCTCTGTCGAAATTGGCCGTGTTCGTGTCTTGACGTATTCTCTTATGTTTGGTCTATACACTACTTTCTTTTTTTCTTTAGTGGCCACGTAATTAAACCCGACAGGCTGAGTATACATTCTTGCGGGGGTAATTGATAGACATCCTTCGAGCTGAAAATGGTGCAGCATTTCTTAGTTGGCCAACCGATTCGCTAGGTATGCGAGATCGGTGTTCGTAATGGGTCTACTCGTTCCTTCGAGCAACGGCCACATCGGTGCTCTTTTCTTGTAGCCCTGGTTTAATAGCTCGTGGCGTGTTATTTCGCATAATTTGTGGCGAGGTAGTATTCACCAATTTCGTTCTTTAATTAGGTTGGAACCTTGCTTTGTGATATTTGACTAGTGGCACGGATTATATTTGAAGATCATAGAAAGAAGATGACAAGTCGCATTTTCTGCTTCTTGCAGGAAAACGGTCTTAAAATTCAACGCGTAATCGTATTACCAAAATTGTCTTTTGAAATTCCTGAAATGTCGCAGGTCACAACATCGAAGTATCGACTGTGTTAATAATTTCGTGAAACTTCGCCAATTTAACTGTTTTTAAGAAATATATATTTAAACCTGGCAGGTCGTCTTCATTTTCAGTTATGTCATATTAAAATTCTCCTGTTTAATCATCAATGATTTTCATGTTATTTAATTGTCAAGAAGTGCACATTAATAAATTACAGTTAAAGAGAGGAAGGATCTATCTGATTCGAAAATATAAGTTTCTTATCAAGAGACAAGAAATTCATGAATTTCTGTGAAAAGATTTCTAATATCAGAAACATGATAACGCTTTCGACGTCAATATTTTTTAAGAGACCTACGATCATTTTTTATATATATTTTTTATAAATATTTCCAAAGAAAATCTCATAATAAAATTTAATAAAAAGACAAGTTAATAATAAAAAGACAGTTTTGATAATCTGCGATCGATCGAATTTTAAAATTGTTATCGTATAAAAAAAAATGTGTCTTATTTCCCAAATGGTTTTCGATCAGTCACGTAGTTGTTGAAAATAGTAATCTAAGGGGATGAAAGCGACACATAGCCACGATAAAGAAAAAAGAAGTTATATACAGATACTAGATGAATGTCTCGATACATTCGATAAAAAGATTGGTAAGAATTGGTTACCATGCGTCTGTTCGGAGCCTGGTAACAACTGACCAACGGAATACACACACGTGCGACTACTGAATGCCATTTGCAATCGGGCTGAGAGTTTAGTAGGTGACTCCGTTTGCTTGCAATTCTCGAACGCGTGGTGCGCTCTATTTAAAAGTCCTCGCATTTAGTCGGATTGATCTAAATTAGCTGATCTATTCAGCAGACAGTCGAGGGTTTACATTTCTCATTGACACCAGACGCTTCGATCCTTCTTCGATTCATGTAAGTACGATGCGAGAGTCGATTGTTACGCCGAGACTTCTCAATCAAAGCTTACACTTTCTTGCTTTCCCATCCGACACGATATTTCAAATATTTTCTAAAAGTTCCCATAGAAGAGCCAAAGGGAAATCTGCATGAATAATCTTAGTGGAAAATTAAAATCGAAAATCACACGTATCGATAACGATTCTGTTATATTTTTCTCGAATCTAACAATATTTCTTGACGATAGAAGAAGACGATCGTGTCCGAGACCGCGTATTAAGTGAACTGAATTGAGAAAAGGTAGGAAATAAAATTCGCAAAAATCGAGCAAACTCTTGATGTAGGTCGCAATGTTCGTAAGGAGAGATAGCCGCAAAATAACTGGGCGAGATGCGATTTAAAAAAGTGGAACGTGCGTGGATTAGATCGAGCACGCCTCGTGACACTTTCTCCTTCGTTTCTGGATTGCGATCGATAATTTACTTCCTTAGAAAGCTCAGTCTTTCAGGTGATCTTTTAACACGAAGAAACCTGACATAGCTAGCTAATTTTTTCCTGTTTTTTCCTTCTTTTTTACCGATCGATCTACGGCTTAACTGTGTTACGCTTTAACCACGATCCTTGCAACCGCAAAAGCCAGCAAGATGTGGCCAAGATAATATGTGTGTGTGTGTTACTTTCTCTTTCACTTCGCCATCGTGCACGCCGATTGGTCGTTTTGGAACTTAATGTCCTTTTCATCGCTTCCTGAAAAACGAGAAAGTTTTCCCTCACTAACCTTCGACGATCTTTCTCTTGTAAAATTCTCGTACAAGTGCATATTTGCATATTTGATACGTCATTTTTTCTCATTTAAATAAATGAATAAATAAGAGTACTAAATATATATATATATATATATATAGATATATAAATATTACTCAATGAATCCTACGAAGATTGGAGGATGAAATAGAAATAGCTTTTAACTGATTTTTATATCGCTTCGTACAAATTATCTTATTCCTATTGCCTAAAAGAGAATATCTTAGTATGATTTGATTGAAAAGAAAAACGACCTACTATGTGGAAAGATATATTGGCTTTCAAAATAGATGATAATTCGAAGACGTATAAAACCAATAAAATTACTAATATTACGACAATTAATATTTTTAAGATATTCAGGAATAAAGAAGAATTTATATGCGAAAGCATAGGTCAATCAAATTCCTACCTCGGTTTTACTCTTTTAAATGTATTCACGAAGATATGAATTTGCATATTTATTATGTTCCTCTTCTGCCTTCAAATTCCCTCTTTTTCGTCCTACATATTAATTTCAAAAATGAACAAAAATTAATCGTCATTGATTTCAATTCGGAAGATACGATCTTCAACAAACGGGACAAAAATCAAAATTCGCGGGCCGCGTTCGCTGGCAATGTTCGCGCGTTTGCAGGCCAGGTTCGCACGTTTGCACGTTCTCACGTTTCATAGTACGGCGTTTGAATGAGGATTCGCGACAAAGATCAAAAGATGCACATAACGTGCACTTTTCCTGAAACTTGATATCAGAGGATCTGCCGCGAATAAAAGCTTGTTTAAAAAATCTTTGTTAGTATTTTCCATCCTGCCTGGCTTAGTTGAAGTTACAGTTACACATATCTTTGCTCAAAGTCTCCATATTTAAGTTCTAACAAACGTCATTTAACAAGAATTAACAAACAAGAATGTATAACGAGCGAACTAATCAACTGATCAGGTTCTGATGTACAAACGATCCTTACTAATGCTCTATCGATTTTTTGAAGAATTATTGTTTACACTTGTATTATTTATTTACAGCTTGAAGATGCCATCGAATAATAAGATGAAAATCCAGCTATGATTATGTCGATTTTTGTCCATTGTACGCCGTACTGTACCTCGTTTCCAACTGTCGCCGTTATACGTTCCAGATCGCATCCAGACGATTTCTTCTTTCGAGGGCCGCGAAACGTGCCCCAGGTGACTCGCGTGCAATTTTTTGCGAAACTGCGGACAAAGCAGGTGAAAGAGGACACCAGGGATGACTGGCTTAGGTCTCTCGTCGAGCGGTAAATTTAGAAGCAGCGCGAAGTTGTGCCTGCCGGCAGCACGTGTATGCTTCGACCACGTGCTCCAATCTGCCATGGGTGTAAACGTGTTGGCCGGTTTTGTGCCTACACGAGGCGGTTTGGCATATATAATACGCACATACATATCGTTGATTCACTAGATCTACGAGAAATACCTGACTAGTTCAGGGTTACATGTTAAAACCTGGAATATCAAGTCCGAGTCAACGAGGATCATGACTCGTCGGACTTTTGAAGAAATTACCGTAGGATCACGGTGCGACGATAGCCTTAGGAATATCGTTCCTCTTATCGTGTAGATTGTTTTTATTCACCGACAAGGAAATTTGAAAATTTTCTAGGACCAATCTTGTTCTTCTAACTATCTTGTTTTTACGTTTGAGACTCGTTAGATATCTTCTTTTTTTAATATTTCTTATTTATAAAAATTGCAGAATATGCAAAAAGTAGTAACATTATATCAAACGGCAGATATAGAAGAAACATCTGATTAGTTCAAAGTTGCATCTTAAAATATGGGATATCAAGTGCAACGTAGATCGTGGCTAATCCGTCTTTGAAAAACGATCACTGATCGTTTCTTTGATCGGTTTACGTTGTTCTTGATTGGTAAGAAGATTTGTAAATCTTTTGCGATCGACGTAGAAGTATCATCCTTCCAGTTCCATATTTGGAAATCTGATGTTGCATATTTATAAATCTCGGTTATTCGGAAACTTCAGGTTTTCTACCAAAATTGGAAATTAGCGAATTATGTAAATTACTCGATAATAAATTTCTTAAAATTTCTCGTCCTGTTCTTCCTTGTTTTCCGTGTTACGTAATGCTTGCAGAAATTTGTGCAATTTCTGCTGTTAAATTCGACGAAGACCCTAGGAGAAAAAAATATTCTAATGCAGGTAGAAAATTAGATCCAGGATTGTGTGTCGGTTTAGATATGCAGGTCGACAGTGAATGAAGACACGTTTGTGAGAATGTTTTGTTTCGGACTACAGCGTAGAAAGGAAGAGTGACGTGTTAAATCTGAAACTATTCTACGTAATTTCGCGAGATAGCAGTGATGATGACGCTGAGTCGTACGGTTTACTGGGTTCGCAGATGCTGAACGTTTCACAGCCTCGGAAAGATGAATTCGCATTCTGTGGCATCAAGATTCGTACACGTAGGCGATGATATAACTTTGAAAAACTATACGACGAATATTAGAATGCCATGTTATAAAACGCACTTTCTTCCAAAGTAAGAAACGTAGAAATTTTCGAACATTTATGAGCTACTTCGAACGTTTCATTCGAATTTCGCTTCAACTTAGAAACTTTATTCGATGAAAAATCTTGCTCTTGGTTAAAAATTTAAAAATCGTCATGGATCATTATTCACGTGTATGAGACAAATTCGAGGCTAGCGTGAGGGATTCTTATCGTTCGAATACGATCGCTCGACGACGAAAAGTTATGTCACCAATTCCGTAATGAGACTGCGTTATGCCGAAAGGACAGCATTTGCGTCTACTTGAATCGGCGATCACTCGTTTGTTTTATGCAGATAGGAATTTTCAGGTCGAAAAATCGCTTTATACGCTATGGAGATCTAAGGATCTGGGCCTCCGGACTTCACAAAATATATGACCAACGGCTCGCCGTGATCTTGCTTGACGATATTCGAAGTTTCACGAACAATTCAATTGGCCTCGTTGTACCGAAGGCTGATCACAGTATGTTGAAGCTAACGACACTAAAATTAGTGTTGTATTTCTAATTTTCTTAGGATATTGATAATAGAACCAACGCGTTATATTTTCGTTTGATACAATATGTAAATTTGATTTAATTAAACATCTTGCGCTCTATCTTCATGTTATCATAATAAATAGAAAAACAGAAGATATTTCGAAAAGATATCTCTTCATATTTTGTAAATAATTTTGTAAATCTTTGGGCAATAAAATAATGGAATAAAAAGAAGGTATTATAAAAAAAGGTATTATTTAAAACACCGAGAGAAAGTTTAAAGAAGAATAATGTAGAGGTAGAATAGTGCAGATAGAAGAATGTATTATATCTAACTTCTTAATCATTTTGTTACGTTCAATTGTTAAAATGTTAGGTTAAAGAAAAATCAATGAATAAATATATGATTAAATATAGAGACCGTAAACCAAGTTTATTTGTAGACATTGAGGTCGAAATTAATGGTTTTCATATTGTTGCAAAATTAAAGATTCATAGTATAATATTACACAGAAAAAACATAAAGATCGTCATTATTCATTGATTTGCTATTTTACACATAAAGAATATAATTTATTAAAATTACCAGTCATTTGCAAAAAATAAAGAAACTTGGCACGGAAAAAAAGAAACAAAGGAAGAACATTGCAAAATGATGTCTCTCAGTGGCGTGCCTAAAACGTTTTCTGTTCCTCGAGGAATGAGCATTCTCTAACACCATTAGCTCACCAGAGATGTTTATGTACCCATTCCTCGTGGCACATGGCTGCTCCAATTTTCCAAAAGTTACGGTTTTCAGCGATCGTGGAATTCAACGTTGAAGGGCATTACTGATACAGAAGGAGTTGCTGATAAGGATCACGCAGGCCTAAGAATAGCGGTACTTTCTTTTTGCTCCACTGACATCGCTCAACCCGGCCAGCTCCTGAATTTTGATTTTGTTTTGGTTCGGCGCAAATCCGTACGTTTCAAGCTTCTCGATCAAAACAATCGCAGTTTCCTATTGCAAAAGAATCATCAAGCCGCGCAGACGCCACGATTGTAGCGCAAATATTTGTACAAGTTTATATTTTTACGAATAAAATTTGAAAAATGGGACCTGGACAGAAATTTATTTTACTTATCCAATATCAGAACAGATACTACACTCTGGAAATTTCATATATTTTTGTATTGTGTGCATTTTTGCATCTTCAAGTTTCCGTACAAATTGCAAAAGGTAAAGAAAAATGTATAGTGTGGAATATTACAATTATTTTAAGAATTTCCTTGGAGAGTTTACGTTTATCTATATGTTTTTCTTGCAATAGAAAGAAATTACGAAACTAAATAATTTATTTGAGATTGAAAATCTTGCGACAAGCAGAGTTGATCAGTCCAGCTTTTCAGTCAAGAGGCTAATTTGCATGTAAAAAGACAAACCTAGACATTTTGGTTGTACACGTCAATTTTTGAACTATAAAAGTACGATGATTTTTTAGTTTTATTCGTTTAGAATTTGAAGGGAACCGCGTGTTCTTAGCCCTATCGTGGTTGTGGATGTTCGAGCTAACGAATGACCCTATAATAAAATTCAAATTTGATGAGCCCGCTCTTTGATTCGACAAAATGAAAGCTTCGGCGAGTCGTAAAAAGTTGTTGGCCTTACTCGGCGCACGGGCATGTTCAAAACCTTCTCCGTACGAATTGTAGCTAATATCGATATGAATATGAAATATTCAAGACCATGGCTCTGAAGGTGACCACAAGATACAACACGAAATTTCTTCTAACTTATATCGATCCTAATTTCCTAATTTTCCTTCGAAAAATAGAAAATCGTAACTCCTAAAATCGATAAATTGTCGATAACGAGAAACGATCATGCAAATCTTTTGCAACTAGTAAATGCAAAATGGGAGGAAATAATAATATAATACTCGTCTTTCGCTGGTAAAGCGTTTCAAGGTGCGGGGTATTTGTGATTTTTCGAGGGACATGAAAGTTTAAAAGAGCAAAATACCGAAATAAAACACCGTAACATTTCATGGAGTTCCCTGAGACGTTGGGTTCCGCTATCGCGCGGAAAGGGAATAAAAAATAACGGGAAATTCCGGGACAATGACGGGACCGAAGTTTAGGCGAAGAACCCAGATGAGAAGTACGATCGGTTACGTGCGTATGCTAATTCTTTACCGGCAAATCACTGGATCGATTTTGTTTTGCTGACCTGGATCTGTGAATCATGATGTCTTGGCCGACTGACAACTGATATGTCTATGAAAAAGCCTGCGTTATAGAAGAGAAGTCATTTACAGGAAAGTATTAGAAAGAGATTTTTATTCGGCTACGACTGACGTTTTTAGGAGCCAAAGTGACTAATTTCACTTTTTATAAGTTTTTATATAGTATCATTATTTAGAAAGATGGTTGTTGTTTGACTTCTTAAGAAACCAACGACATACTTTTACACGATTATCTGTTGTAAAACTATGATTTAGATAATAGTAAATTAAAAAAATTATAATGTTTATGTTAATGGATCGACATATCGTTATGTTAAATTTATGCAGTTGATCAATGTGACTTGTAGAGTAGCGTAGTTGATACTAATTAATTCTTCAACTATAGACATTCGTGTTTTTGTCGTTAGCTCAGAGGTACGATCTTTCTGATCACCAGTTAATTATATTTATTAAATTATTACATCGTGACAATTTATCTAATCGCCCTGTGGAATTTCAGGAACAGTTACAGTACCCAAAATTCCAAAGCTTCTTTGCAAACAAAAATTTTGCGGCTTTTAAAATTAGATTCGAGTAATAAAATAAAAATTCGGATTTCTTTAACAATAAAAGACAAATGCGTGTACTCGAGAATGAATAATTTCATAGCCAGTCGCTCGAATAAAACGATCATAAGCTAAAAATTTGACGACGCATCAGATTTTCTCGAAAATTCAGCAAGAATTGATATGATTGTGTTATCAACGCGAAAATTCGTCGTGTACACGGATAATATCAAATTTCTAATCGAACCTTCTAGCCTTCGTGACATTGTTTGAATACGAATGACGCTCTTTTAAACCAGAGATACCGAGAACAATCGCAATTCGAACACGTAAGTGATCCATACTGAGGAAACGTGCGTCGCTGTATAAACACACGGGTCGTGAAGAAAGAGAAATGGCAGGAGAAAAGCCTGGGAAGGGGCAGCCGAAGCAGGTGGTGGGGAACTCGCAAAGGTGATTCACGTGTTTCCTTTTACATCTGATATTTAAATGCGACATGCACCGTTAAAATCGTCTACCCCTAAATAAGTAAACTAGAACCGACTGTCAGCTTTCTGTCCGATTTCACGCGAACGTTAATCATTAGAAACTTTTCGAACATCCGCTGGGAAACGGGACAACTCGTAAAGTGAAACAGAAAGTGTACGTCGATGTCTAAATATGCTACATCGTGAAAGTAATCGTACGCTTGTTATTAAGATCGTTTCAATAAGTGTAGAATTATTAATTTCTACTTTTTTCTTTTTTATTTTTCTTTTAAGATGACAGCAAGAATGAATAAGAGATTTTTTGAAGAATAATTATCTATTTTCTTGACTGTTTCTTGCGAGATAATTAAAACAAATAACAGGGATTTTGAAACGAACGAAATTCAAATTAAGAAATTCTATCTGAAGGTAGTCATTTCTTTGAAATAGAAATGACTAACGATTAATGTTTATTTTTTCGGAATAATCTGAACGACACAGATTTTGCAAAGAAGGCGCGTGAAAAATAAAGAAAGACAGAAGGAGAAATTCTAGAAAATTCATTTATGCAGATTGACGTAAATTGATGTAAATTAATGGATTTTCTAGAATTTCTCGTTCTTGTGTAGCGATGAATGACTAATTGATGTAATTACACTGTGGTAAATTACAATAAATGTATCAAATACATTGTGACAAATATAAAAGCAGGAAGAATTTACGTTACAATGTAAGGGATGATTCTTTGACTTCAACTGACTGACGAATGATATTTAAATTCAATCTCGATAAATGCTAGTTCCTGAAGCAAACGAAATTTCTTGCTACGTCAACAAGTAGCAATGAAAAAAGAGAAATGGCGAAATGTTGAGGAGAGAAGGATGGAGAAAGGTGAGATTGAAACAGAAGGGGCAAAAGGTGATCCACGTGTTTCGCAGATTTTTCTCCGCCATCGACTTTCAAATCTGCCCACTCGATGCGCCGTAGAATTTCGTCAAGACTTCGATTAGAATGCGAAACGGGACGTGCCTCAGTTTTATGGTTGTTTCCGCGTGATTTCGAGGAACGCGACAACTTTCCAAATTCGTTTACCAGGAACCACGGAAAGTCCCCGATCGAATTACGAAACACGATCCATTCAATAATGCGTCGATTCAATAATGCACTCTGTTTGTTTTTTTCCTCCTTTCTTGATGTTGCAATCTTTGGAAAGTTGTACGATTAAAGGATCGATTATATCGGAATATCGAATAACATAAAAGGGAATGGTAAGAAAAATTGGAAAACAAGAATAACAAAATTATCTTGCCTTGCGTAAAAACAAAGCTATTCGATTGTGCAAAAAATTCAATTACGTAAAAAGCGCGCATCGTGATTTAATCATGGATAATCGACGATCTAACATAATTAAGATGTATATTGTTGTTTCATCCATGGAGATGGATTTTAATTTGAACGAAGTTGCCGATCAAAATGAAAAATTCCAGGCTTTCAATCATTCGTGACACTCGATATTGTGGGGTTACAAACACCTGAAGAAACAGAAGATTATTTGCAGAAGGAAACTGACACCAAACGATCGGCGATCCTGTTATTTGCTGACAGTAGCAGAGGTAAAAAAAAAATGCATTCCTCGAATTAGGACTTGGAATTGTACACATCTAGTCATCGAACGGTTTCTACAAGTCATCGTTTAACATTCCATACCCTTGCACTTGTATGTGTTAACCTATTAACCAGGTTGTCCCTTAATTGGAAAAGTATAATAGGGTTCAAAAAAGGTTAATAGACACATAGATAAATCAGGTCCTTCAGCTTTCTGAGACTCTAAGAATGGATCCGGATGTAATTAAAATATATAGTTAATACTGGCATATTTGCAACATTATTTTCACAAGTAATAATTATATTTTCTAAGGGACAAAAGATTTGAAGCGATGGGTATACAAGTTACTTCGTTCATTTACGAAGGACGATATAACAAAATAATACGTACGAAAAATATTTGTAAAAAATGTTGCAATATATATTATTTAATTAGAGCAAAGTATCATAAATTTCGCACCATTTGTTAATACCTTTATACGAGGATAAAAATTTGGTATCACGTGCGAAAGGGGAATGTAGAATCTGGTAAAAATACATTTTATTGGGAAATAAAGACATGCGCAGTACCTACTGTGCGTCGTTGATTAATTAGATCTTATACAACCTAATACGTATCTAAAAACGAAAAAGTAAGAATAAGAGTAAGAACGGAAGAATTGTCATCGGTGGATGATAAAATGATTAAAATCAATTGGTCAATTTAGAACAGATCGGAATAAAAGGAAACGGAGAAGATAGCAATGAAGGATAGGAAAAGGCAACGAATAATGGATACGAGAACTATAATGGTATGCGGGATTCGGTTAAATAAAATTCAGAATCCTTCCTTCTAAGGGCGAGGTCACCGTGACAGTCTTATCGTTGTTCGCATTGTCGTCAACTAAGCTAGGTGGGGGTCCACGCGATAGCGCAGGAAGTGAAAATGTTATTCAAATTTATGGAAAACTCGTAGCCGATGCAATTTATGGTTGCCTATATCGCGGTGGAATCAGGGAAAATCTATAAACAATAAACGAATCGGAAGTCTCGGGGACGCGCTACAACTTCGCCGCCTCTTCGTTTCGTATCAATTATTTATGAATTTTCCAACGATAAGGAGAACATTGATTCTTCTCATAAAAGCATCACACATAGAACAATAAACGAGTTGAAGTCTCGGGGACGCGCTGCAACATCGTCTCCTCTTCGTTTCGTATCAATTATTTATGAATTTTCCAACGATAAGGAGAACATTGATTCTTCTCATAAAAGCATCACGCGCAGAACAATAAACGAATTGCAAGTCTCGGGGACGCGCTGCAACATCGTCGCCTCTTCGTTTCGTATCAATTATTTATGAATTTTCCAATGATAAGGGGAACATTGATGCTTCTCATGAAAGCATCACGTACAGAACTTTTCCCGCTACTTTTTCTTTCTATACTCGTGTACCTTCCCTCTCGATAAAGTCTTAAGACGGTACAAAGTGAATTTCAAATATTCATAGTTCGCGATACAATCAATTCGAGACATCGTGTTGGGCGAAAATTATAATTATGTAAAGATTGTTTACGTCGAATGTCTATGTCTGTCTGGTTACAGTCAATCAAAACAATAAATTATGTTTTGTATCCTTACTCGAGGACAAAATCAATGAATTGAAAACAGAATATGTAATTAGTAATTAGCTATAATAAATGGTTTTATCCTTGCATTAAACCAATGTTAATAAAAATGTACACTATCAACAAAACTATTATTTGCCATTAATCGATATATGATTATCACTCGTCTTCATATTAAACACTAATAATATGTCCTGATTAATCTTGATATTATTAAATATTGAAATTTTATTGTTGTTCACCTGGAGAATATATCGGGCGAATTATATCTTCGTTTAGGTAATTTGTATATCATCGATTATTCTCGACTTCTTATATCGAATTCATTCATCAAATTATCTCCTCCGTATCTCGTCCAGTGCCTCAACATTATGCAACAACGAAGAAGACCGATTCCTCCTTTCGATTGACTCTCCGATCACGCTCGATCGCTACCGTTTTTCTTCCTACTGCGCATCGTAATGGCCAAGTAACTTCTTTCCGTAACTCGCATTCCGTTACAAAGTTACTCCGTGTTGCGTGGAAGTGGAAGTGGCTCCAACCTGTCATCCTGTCGATTAGTCGATCGGCCAATCTGTGGTACATCGCATATACGACTATCTTTCTACATCCAGCGCAATTCTTATTTCTATACAACGCTCCTCTGTAGCTTCTAGTATCGTATCACTAATCACTAGAGAATCGATAGAAATTATGATTTCTCTTAAATAGATCGACGATGATTCGAAATAAATTTCAATTAAATTTTGAATGCATAATTATCTTTCTGTGCCCACAATAATTTCCAAGCAATCTGACGCACTTAATAATAATAAATATATAGATCCTCTTAGATAATTGGTAAATTATAAGGCGCAACATTTCAATCGAATTTTGAATTTTGAATAATCATTTGCGTGTCTTGTACGCGATATTTTTCAGGTGGAACGAAGCTCTTCTTTCATCACTAATCTTAGAAAATCAATAAATTGATGAATTTCATTGCGTAATCGATAGGCGATGACTGAAACATTTCGACAGAAATTTTCCTTGGCCTACAAAGTTGACAAATTTTGTCTTAGATGACACGTTGTCATAGGTCGTCGGATAGTTTATTAGACTTGCTGATCCTTTCGGCTTGATTATGATTTAACACGTGTTTTTGATAATTTATACTAAATTGCGCCATGCCCTTAAAATGATGACAGGGTTAGATTGTCATAGGTCAGATGACGGCTGATTATACTTGCTAATTGTGTTTTTCGTCATGCTCGCTTCACCTTGCGACGAATCGTCGATATAGTTGTCTTCGGTACACGTGGATGCCTTCGAGCTTTTCGATTACTCAGGTATACGATCGTAAAACTTTGTTGCATCAGATCGATGCGAAAGGAAGCGTCGGCTTCCTTTGCTCGTGCCACCTTGCGCGTCAACAGACATTCAGGTGGAATTGCTTCACTTTTTTTCCCGTTGCAAAACCAAAAATAGAAATCATTTTACATAGAAAATTCATTTTCGTTACCACGAAATAAATATTTTGTGTCGTCATCAATTACACTTGTTAATTAAAATCACTTATTAACTGTACTCGTTAGACTGATACCGCAGATTATATTTAACAATTATTTCCCAACAAAATGCTCTTTTTATCAGATTCTATATATCTCATCATTTTATCAAATTTTTATAATCATATGAAATACCATGTGTATATTAATATACATAATTAATTACTACTAATGTTATGAGTATGTCGAGTAAGCTTTGAAATACTGCTACGAGCCTGTGTATTATAATATATCGTTTCCCCCAAATCTCTTTGATAAATTTTTCATAATGCATAGCTCTGAAAGACTGCATAATTTCCAAAAAAATTCCCAAGGAAGAGATTTAAGACTAATGTATTTTAGAGCAGACTAAATTTGACGTCTGCGAGACACGACATGACCATGACCTCGAGGATCGCCCATCACGCTCCCCGAGATCCCCGTTTTGTGTACCAACAGCCAGAGATCGAGACGGATCGAGCAACTCGTATGGATCACGATTCGAATGCATTATGTAATTGACGGCTTCCGTTTTCTTCCTCCATCATGGCTGGCTTGTCTTTGTTTTACTCGGCTCATCGCGTACATTTTTGAAAAGCAAAATAGCAGTGGGTGGTCAGCTGCTTCTGCCTTGAGAATTAAGGTTCACGCGTCTAGGATGGAGGAGGCGGAATCGTATTTGAATACGCTTTGAATCCGCTATTGGCCGTGAACGTTTCCTAGACTATTGGCAATTCGTCGATTTAAAGAGACCATAGAGAAAGGATCCATCGATCGCATGAATGCTCAACTTGCCTTTTAAAATGCCGTTTCGATGTCAGCTGATCGCTGATGTGGTTTTTTTCCACGTCCAGGCCAGTATCTAATAAAAATGGAACCATCAGAGCGACGAAGATAACCAATCAGTAATTTTTCATAATATTTTAGATTCCAATCTATCACGATGATTAGACGACATTTTTATTAATAATAATAATAATAATAATAATAATAATAATTCATTTACCCAGCGGAGCCTTGAAAATGAAAACCTTTTTCAAATGCAATGTACTGATAAACATACATACTGAAACCCGAAAAACCACAAATATGTTAATTTTTACAGTTTCATAGATCCTTGAGGATGCGTTGTTGTGGACTTCTAAAATTGGATGAAACAAAAGTAAAACAAGGATAGTAACAAAATAGATCAAAGGCAAAGAATAAGACGCACGTGGAATCACTGTTGGTACAGTTACTTGACCCGATACCTTTATATGAATCATTTGTGAAATTAGCGAATTTTTACGAAATATTAGCTGAAATAATTTTACTATAACTTGTAATTTCTTGTTTGACAGTGGACGTTGCCAAGTATTTCAAATGCGAATTAAGGACCAGGAAAGCGGTATACGTTTAACAAAAGATTAATTTGATTAAACGATAGGATTCTTCTGCTCTAAAATTTTTAACAAAATTCAACAATATTCGTCGCTACATTTTGAATTAATCCTCGATCATCAGACGAGAGGAAATCGCCGGAAGATGGGATGGGATCGTCAAAGAGATCTTCGAAATCAAGGTCGCAACGATACCCATCGAAAAGTAAATTTAACCACGATTGAATATTTTTATCGGCTCGCCTCTTGAAATTCTAATATGTCTCTAGGCTTTTAATCCTCTTAGTTCTCTTTCTCCCTCTTTGGATGCTTCAATAATTCAACAGCTGGCTCGAATCTTTCGCCGTTATTCCGCTCGCTAATCATCTTTCGAAGGCCGAACAATCGTCGGAAGAGTGTCAATCTCGAAGAAATTATTTCTAAGGAAAGAAAAGCAATATAGAATTGGTTTTTCCGGCTTCTATGGATATGAAGAATTTCCTGGTTGTTACTAAAACATAGACGTTGCGCCAGAACCGATACAGCATCGGAAAAAAGTGATTGAAAGCTAGGTGAACTCGGTTTAGAAGTGCTAGACGCTTGATCGTCGAGGTCATGGTCACGCGCCGGCTCATGAAAGCTGATGGACGTGACTAAAAATTATTTTCCAGTCATTGAATCGCTTTACCGGAACGAAAATCTTTGTCCACGCTCGAAATATGTTACCATTTCATCCATGATACTTCTGGTGCCTGCTTAACCGCTTATCTTACGATTCTTTGATAGCTAGTTAGTCCTTTCGAGACTAATGAAACGATACGTCTTAAAATAATTCTTGAAAAGATCGATAAATTGTTTTAATTCTTCTTATGTCACTGAGATTATTGGATATACGATTATATGATAAATGGTGTTAAATATTATGCTTTAAAAATTACATTTGACCTATTTTTTCAAACTGCTGTAAATCAGTCCAGGTTAACATATAGTCGTCACTATCGACGCTGTATACGAAAAATTCCTTTCGAGAGAGTAAAACGAGCCTTATCTATTTGCTATCGCAACGCTGTGTCAACTGCAAAATATGAGAACATTACGTATAATGTGTATTTTACTTACTTACTGAAGAATCGAAGAATTAAGCTTTTCTTACAAGCAGTCATTCCTAAAAATTCATTGATCGATCGTTCTATTAATCGGTCTTCTAATAATAATCCAGACTCAACTATAGAATATGACTTTATCAAGTTTGAACTATAATCAGCGATACGAATGTTGAATGCCATCTGTTAAAATACAAATGAAGTACACATCAACTCGAGCAGTCAATCGAAAGTGTCATTTTTCTTCCAAGATCACTATGCAAGTACTATTCGATTTTTTAAATTATAGTCGACGATAGATAGCGCAATATCGATTCATCGAAAACTTGATATGAAAGTGGCACTGCTATCGGTAGAAGCAAAAGTGTCCTATTACGCGACGTCAAGTACACGTGTAACTCCCTTGTAATCTTCTCAACTTTTTGTGTCAGCAGACGTCAAAGACGTAGCAGAAACGCTATCTATCATAAATGCACCGTCATTAACGGTTATCGGAATGTAGTCATGCGTATTTTCGGACAGGAAACCACAATATGGTTTCGTAATCAGCAATCGTTGACTTTTTGAACGCAACGCGAATATTTTCAATTCTTTTAATTCTTTCGTAAGAAATGCGAAATTTTATGGCTCCGATTATTCGTATTTCGACTATTCGATTATTTAGAGAAATTCTGTCCGCTTCCGGATACGTGGAACTTCAAAAATCATATAACGATATTCGAAGTTGAGTCAACGGTAGTAAATTGTTTGAAAAGTTGTCCTACTTTTTTTCTAGATGACAAAATGACAAATTTTATATATTGTATATAGTAATCGACATGTTCTTAGTGACCTTTGAAAAAATTGGTCTTTGTAAAAAATATATTTAGAATATTATAACACTCGCTCCAACTGTAGCTACCGTCGTGTTCTAAAAAATTAAGCTTTCTTTCTTCAGAAGATATCGTAAGGGAATAAACGAGCTTGTAACTATAAAGAAAAAGGAATGATTTTATTATAATACAGAATGTTTAAAAAAACTACGGAAATTCTATTATAAACTAATACGATGAGAAAACATCTTTTGTGATGAATTTCGTTTCTGCTTAAAATGTCAATAAACCTAATCAGAATAGCAACTTCGTCTTTTAAACATAACTCGTACTTATTACGATGATCCAGACGATTGAGACGACGCGACGTTCCATTTATGGAGTTGTTTTTATCATTGTAAGGATATCAAAATGTATAAGGACTTCGATTGTTGCCCAGAAAGCTGCCGAATAGATGTCACTGGTTCGATTGCATACAATCTAACGCCGAGTATCTAATTTCCACATGCTTCGAGATAGCGACGGCAGGCTACGAAGAAAACTGCGCAGGACGGCGCGACTGTGAGAAAAAGGAGGGATGCTTCGAATATGGAGCTGTGGTGCAATTTCCCGTTTCCGTCGACCCTGTGGCGAGTTATCTACCTGCCGCCGCAAGAACGAAATCTGGTATGCATCGTATGTATACGATGACACACAGAACTCTGCTGCCTTACCTCTCTTGGAAAATATCCAGGGAAGTAATCGATTATTCGATTAAATATTTTCTTCTTATTCCACGGAATAAAATTTCTTTTTTTTAAATAGTATATAGTAATTCGGTAAACTCTTTGAAAACAAATTTATGTTTGTGATTCGATGTAACATAAAAATGCCAAGGAATATTTCAAACGAATAAATAAAGCGGAGTGACGAATCTCTGATGGGAAAATCTGGTGCAACCAAGAAAATTCAAAATAAAAATCGGAGGATTTCTGTGATTTCACTCGTGTAATGGTATACTCCATAAAAAGAAATAAACGAGGACTTCTGTACGTATTTAACAATCTTCCTATGTGTTCACTAATTTTTAAGATACTTAGTAAAGTAGGTTTTTTAACCCTCATTTTGAAGGCTGTTGTATCAGACGATATCTTTCCATAAGGTGTTTAAAATAAGAATAAATAACCGAAGCAGTTAAACAGTAATAAAATCGATACTTACCTAAACATTCTAATCATAAACATAACTAAATTACATAGCACGCTTCAAGAAACTCATTACAAATTTCCATAAACACTATGATTAAAATTAACAATCATGTAATAACTTATAAATAGACGAAAAAAAGAATGCAATCTAAATAGACAATTATTTTATCTACTAAATATTCCAATAAACATTCTATTTTGGACATTTCGCGTCTTGTTGCGTATTACATGTATTCTATACATTTGCACATCTTTAAATCTTTACCATCGACGCGTAAAAATCAGTAGTCTACTTATGAATCAGAATGTATCCATTTGAAATAGATAGAGAAGCGATCGAGGGTGTGTTACACTTACAAGGAAGTGCTCGAATCCCGAGAAGAAGAGAAATTGCTACAAATGACGAGTCTGTCGATCGAGTAAAAAGCGAAATCCCTATGAACAGGATGGAAAGAGGCGACGCGCCGGCCACTCGGACTTAGGCTAGCTGCGTAGAAAGACGTGTCTTGGTAAGTAGACGACCGGGAATCGCCTTGAGGGAAAAAAGAGGATGCGGGTCGACTTGCTGAAAGCCTCGCGGCCGAGCCGATTTCCCGTTTCCATCGATCCCGATTCGTCGCGACGCTTGCGAATCGGCGTTCAGCCTTTTCCGTTGAATTATGTTGATAGCATTCATTCTCGAGCATCATCGCCGGCTTGCAACCGAGTGGAAAAACAAGTGCCATCGAGGGGGGCATCTAGACGCAACAAAAGCAAAGCAAGATATGCGAGGAATAGATAAGAGATCGAGATACCCTATAAACAATATGGATAAACCATGGCCCTTTGCAATCCTACAATCTTTTCTTTTCGTTTGTTAATTGATACGTTCACCGGTATTATAACAAAGTAGCATGTGACTATTCGTCCTTTCATTCCTATTTTGCAACGAATGATCTGACGGTAATACGCGATAATTAATTAGAATATTTTCTGCAAGCATGAGCTTCTGAGGCTTCGACGATGACATTTAGTGACACACTGAAGAAAACCAATCCAGTGTAGTGTAGTAAGGCTCCCTTATCCGAATAGAAATAATCCGAATAAAAGAAAATAAATTAATTTAATTAATTTATTGGAATATGAAAGTCGATGAAGGGAATGAACGAAAGTAGAGGTACAGTATCGATAGAGACATTCAATTAGAATGAAACAATCTGAAATGCGTAGAACGTCGCAACAAATATCGATCAAACGACACCTAGGCAACGAATACTGCTGAGGAGAGTTTTTTGTATGTCGAGGAGTCATGTTGAAATACATTTACGTGAAAACTTTCGTTTAAGAAACTAAGTACTTACGTCGGATCTTTGCTTCTGTATCGTGAGTACTAAGTTCATAAGGACGTGGCAAAATGCAGGAAGAGTGCGATATTCAAGTCACTTTGGAGAAGAAACTATCGGTTGAAACCAGGCTCGACGCTGTAGCAAGTAGTACCAATTTGTCTGAAACAGAAATTAAAAAATCGGTTAGAATCTATTCTCGTAATCACTTCGTTGGTAATATTACTTTAATTCAACGCACAGGAGAAAGTGACAAGTTGACGTGATAAAAGGAGAGGTTAACTCTCAAACATTATACCGCGAAATATAGTGGCTTGGAAAAATATATAAAATGTATAAAAATTGTATGCATGCATTATACGTATTGTACGAAACATTTTTATAATAGTAAAGTCTGAAACCAATTTGAAGATGTATGTAGAAGTTACGAAACATTTGTTGCCATACAGCATGAATAGCAGTTATTATATAATTGGCGCTAAAGACTATCTCACTACATATTGTCGTTTATTAATATAGCAAGCAACTGAACGTTCGAACATCTGGATGATCATCGCGAAGCATATGCTTTCAACAAATACCTTCTAACTTTTATAAACACTTTTCAGATCAGTTACAAATTTGACGAATACAATCAGGATAATAGCGCCTCGTTACAGTGCTAACGAGTTTTTAAAATGTTTTATATAATATACACCCCCCAGGAGTGTCCAAATTTTTCGTGAGTCACTGTATCTCGTCCGTGGTTGCGTAGCGATTAATTACGAACTTAAATGAATGACACGTTTAGCAAATAAGCAGCACGATTCGTTAATATTCTTTAAATTTTTACCTGCACCACTACGATTCTCAGTTAGTCATATAAAACTAAAAGCAGTTTATCTTCCAATTTAATTGTAAGAATATCGCGTTGTTTCATACTTCAGAAAATCAAATTACCAATTTTTTCAAAGATACCAGAAGATTCGTCCGTGGACTTCGAAGTTCTATCCACCTCGTCATCCGACGTTCTCACAAAAATTACCTTAGAATCGTTGAAAAGCGAAAGCACATCAGACGACCAAGCGAATAAATCAACCCTCGAATCTATACCGGAAGTCGATAACGAGGACGACTCCAATTGGCTGTCGTATTTCGATTGTAACGCGATCTTCGATGTAACCTGTGAAAATCTGTCTTATTACAATTCGACGAAAGCTGAAAAAGACAGCGACAGCGATATGGATGACACTTTGACGTTTGACGATGCTGAAGAAGGTGAATCTATGACTCTGGACGAAAACGATAGTTGTTGCACCAAGTCTTATCGCCAGCGATCGTTTGAAGATTTTTGTGAAAAGAAGCTTGACAGACTTGACCAAATGACGGATAATAACCATCCCACTGTTGTCTCCGATAAAATTTCTTTGATCGAGATAAATCGCGAACGAAATATTTGCAAGGAGACTGATCAAGATATTGCGAACAAAAACGATAAAAATGGAAATAATATCGACTGTTATTCAGAAGATCAAACGATCGATGATCGAACTAAGGAGGCAAATATAGAAATGGAAGAGTGTATGGAAAATCAGAAACATGATTTTGTTCATATCAGTAACGAAGAACTGATCGAAGAATCGAACAGGACGTCAGACGGTTCACATTTTTTAAGCGACTGGGATGATGAAGACGAAAGAAATCTGGTTTATTCTTCGCCTAATGTGAATATTTCTGCTTATTTTAAATTTAGAGATAGCATGAAAGAACCTAAATTTGAAGCAACTTTGGAACAACCGACTTCCATATTTTCGAATAAAGGAAACAAAGAGCCATTGCTTTTGGAAGAAATTGTCGGAGAATCTACCGAAAATGATAAAAAAGCGACAACGAATGAAATAGAAGATCAATCTACAAAAGAACCAAAATCGGTAGAAGATTTGGTAAAAAATTTTACGGAAGATGTACGTTCAAGTCAAGGTCAGGGAATGAAGTTCGTAGAATTGGGTTCTCCGGAAGAATATTTAGAAAAATTGGCAGAGATTACGGAAGCAGATTGTCCAAAATCCGAGGAAGAAGTTCAGGAAAAGTTAAAAAAGATCGCCGAGGGGAAAGCAAAGATAGAAAATCAGAAAAACGAGGCTTTGAAGGATCTGTCTGTTGAATTTAACGAGATCGAGAAGCTTGTTGCAGAAACGAAATCTATCGAACAGTATAATAGCGAATCTGACGAAAGTCTAGACGAATCGAAGGAAGAGGATGGCATCGAGATGCCTTTGACGAAAGATCAAGTAGCTGAAAGTTTTAAGATGAAAAATACTCAAAAGGATATGGAAGACGAGGAGAAACGTCGTGCAGAATCGTTGCAAGAATGTCTGCAAGTTATTCCAAGAGACCCAGAAGAATTTATACAAGACGAAATTGAAGGGAAAGCGGAGGTAGAAAATAGAAGAAACGAGATCTTCAAGGATTTAGCGATGGAATTTAATGAGATTGGAAACCGTTTCGCGAGAGCAAACAATATTGAAAGTTTTAATAGCCAACCTAACAAAAATCCGAACGACGGTATCGAGATTTCTTTGATCGAAGAAGATCAAATAGCTGAAAGTTTTAAATTCAAAGATAACCAAAACGATGTGGAAAATGTGGCGGAACAGTGTAAAGGATTTTTAGATGAGTGTCTTCAAGGTATTCCCAGAGAAATAGGAGCTGAAGAATCTACTGAAGACAAAGGTACGTCTAAAATTGAAGAAAACGTAGGAAACATCGAGGGAAAAATTGAAGAAACCTTAGAAGATATTGTTGAAGAAAAACTTGTGGGAAATTTTAAAAATATTTCTAAAGAAAAAGTCGAACAAAAGCTTGAAGATGCTATGGAAGAAGAGACTATTAAAAAAATTATTGAAGACAAAATTCCACAGAATCTGGAAAATATTGTTGAAGAAGAAAGTGTACAAAATGTTGAAAATATTACTGAAGAGAAGATTGAAACTGACGATGCTGTCGATAAATCAGGAACTTTGAAAGAAACTACTGCTGATACAAAATCAACGTCAGAAACGGCGATCAGAGGAATTGTCCAAGATATTATCGAAGACACAGAAGACTCAATTTTTTGGCAATTCTACAAACAACCGGAGAGAATGTACATAAAAGGAAAAGTTTACGATTTCGATCCCAAGAAACACGGTGTCAGGTACAGTTGCAAGAGCAATGCAATTTGTAAATGTACTTATATCGATGATTTTGCGATACGGCAATTTGATGTTTGGTGAAGTAAATGGTAATTGATCGCAGGATGACAGAGGAGTTTTTGAAGAAGCACTGCAAAATGAATAAACTGTACCAAACCCCTCATCTGAATGACGTACTCTATCTTCATTACAAAGGTTAATCATATACAAATAATTAAAAATTCCGACGTGAAAAAATGTTGAATTTTACGTTTCCACTTTATATACAAAAATTGTTATAAATGTGCAGTAAAAGGGCGCTTTATCGCGTGCTTCTCTAACTAAAATTATTAAAATTACTTTTATCGCATCATGCGTGTGTCAAAATTAATAAAATCTCTATAATGCAGAAATATATCCCTATATATAAAAGAAGAAATAAGAGAAGTCTAAGTAAAGTTTTAAATATCTTCAAAAATTTTAATGTTTCTTTTACACCAGGAAGCTTTTTTCAGGTTTCTCATTCATCGAGAATCTGGAGAAATACACAGGCCTAAAATGTCTATGGCTGGAGAACAACGGTATCCGTGAGATCGCGAACCTGGAGAATCAGAGCGAGTTGAAGTGTCTTTATCTCCATAACAATTTGATCAATAAAATCGAGAATCTGGAATGGTTGACGAAGCTAGACACTTTGAACCTTTCGTACAACACTATACGAAGGATCGAGAATCTCGGTGATTCGAGTCGACGCTGGTATCCTTGATGACCTTGACCTTGACGTGCCTCTGCTTTCAGATAGCCTCAAGTTCCTGAATACTCTAAACCTGTCGCACAACTACTTACAAGATACCAATGACATTGAGCACCTCCGATTGCTGGATAGCCTCTCGGTACTGGATATTTCTCACAACAGGATAGATACCGACGAAGTCGTTAATGTGAGTCCGTTATGTTTCCTCAATCGTGTGGCTCTGGCGTCACTTCGACGGCTGCTTCAGGTGTTCATGGGACGCCAGTGATGTAATTTAATGTTTTACGAAAGTGGTCGCGCGTTTTGTAACACAAACGATCTCGAGTGGATTTTTTTTTCTTTCTTTTTTCTATATATCGGAGACACCTAGAGCAGATTGAGCAAACAAACAGTAAACACATGGAATTTTATGACTGGTTACGTTTCGGGTGAGATTTATGAATAATGGGTTGAAGAATTTTTATCGAAAACATGAATTTAGAGTTTTTTTAGATTTATGAGAATGAATTGTACAATTTTACACCTAGATTATGGGGACATGGAAAAATAAATGTCAAATTTTGTAATATATGTAAATTCCAGGAAAATTGATATCTGGGAACATTAATCGCGAATTTCTTTTTACATAGATTGTAGAAATATAGATCCGAAGGAAATAAATTGGAAGGCTTTCTTGTATAGATCTTGTCAAATTTCTTGTATGTATAAATTTCAAGAATTTAGCTACTTAGGGAAATAAGATATAAACTTGCTATGTAAATTTTAGAAATATCGTGCAACATAGATCTAAGAAAATAAATTGCTAATTTCTTTATTCAGATCCTAGGAGATATGAAAGAATTGCGCGTGGTATCTTTGATGGGCAACCCAATTCTAAAGAAGATCAAACTGTATCGCAAGACCATGATCTTGAAGTGTAAAAATCTCAAGTATCTAGATGACAGACCTGTATTCCCAAGAGATCGTGCCTGTGCAGAAGCTTGGTAAGTGACGATTAATTTGAACAATCGTACTTGATAATGATATGTTTCTTTTAAATCGATCGGAGCTTTAAATTTAGAAATGATACAATTACTCGTACTATAATACTTTCTACGGAGGAATGAAAATATAGAGTCGATGTAGTGTAACAAGCTAACGAAACTGTTACGAAGACAGGATGCGAGGAGGACCCGAAGAAGAAGCAGCTGAGAGGAAACGCTGGATCGAGGCGGAGCAGAAGAAAATCAATGATAGCGTGCAAGGTGAGTAAAAATCGAAAGGTAGATGATGTATAGGACTTGTTTGGCTCCTGAACGAAACGGTCGCTCTCGATTTTTTCGAACTTTTTCATTTCTGCACGAAAGACGCTTTCCGAACCTTGAACACTCAGCCATCATCTTCGCGATCTTTCTTTTGAAGCTAACGACGTTTAAATATAATACATACTTGGACTTTACTAACAAAACTACATACTTTCAAGATACAATAGAAAAACTATCCATTACTATAAAAGTAACATAACCATCGTAAATTTTAATCATGTATTTATGTAATGAAAATACAAAATCAACAAAAAGACGGAGATGATCGATTTAGCTTCTGAGGGGTTCGTCTGTAACCAATGACTTGTAAAATTAGTTTAATTGTGCAAAACGGTCAAGCACTTGATCGACGCTTATAATATAATTTCATTAATTTTCTCTATTTTTCTGTTCTGTTAACTGACTTGGTAAACAAGTGGCCCAATTACATATCGCTCGACAAGATCGTATAAACTGTGATCTAGCGTAGTTGCAAACTTATCTAATCTGTTATCCATTGAATGTCTGTTTACTTGTGGACCTGCGCCCGCCCTCGAAAGCCCTGATAAACAAAAGGAAGCTGTACAAACCGGTCGGGACGTCCGAAAAGGAGGCGGAGGATAAGAAGAAGACGAAGGAGGACGAAGAAGTAGCCACGACCACGCTTGTCTGCACGAGCGACGAACTGGTAAGAACTAGTTTTGTCAAGGTCTGATACAGAATTCGTGCTTCGAATAATATCGGTCCCATCCACTATTTGATCATTCACCACGCGAAACCCCTTACGCCGGCTTGATCAACGTTCAAGCTCAACTTGGAGAAGAAGAAAAAGTTGGATGGTACCTCATCCTCCAACAGCTCGTCCGCGTCCTCGTCATCGGATGAAGAGGTGGAGAACGCCGAGGTGGAGGATGATGGAACTGCGCAAAAAGGAATCGAGAAAAGTGACGGAAGGAGGCCAATGGCGGAGGAAGGAAGAACAGCCTCCAGCGATCTTGGCAAGGAAATTTTGTTACCCTGGAAAACACAGGTACGTATACATTATATTATATATTAATAATAGTAAACTTCTGTCTTCTAACGTTCTACATTCATTGGCAATTTTTTATATTCTTGGATTGTATATTTTTTTGAAGGTCACGACACGTAAGGAGCCGAAACAGTTAGTAGAAGAGATTGAAGAAACGAAAGAATACGTGGCAGGAGACGCAGAACGGAAAAGGTTCGGGACGAAAATTTTGGACGATCAACGATGTAGCGACGATCTACCAGGTGGTTATTCTGTTGGAAGAGAACTGGCCCATTACGAGAAACTTGTCCTGGAGACGACCAACGAGACCGAAATTACTCCACCGTGCTGTAAGCAGGGGAAGAACGACGATAGTAAATTACACACCAATTCCGAATACGATTACCGCGACAAGAAACACTTGGTTGAAAGTCACAAAACGTTTCGAGGATGTTCTCCTTGCTTGAGCCCTTTCGATAGTATCAGTGAAATTTTACGAGTCACAAATCGTCATAAATTCTTACAAATCATGCTTGACATGTTCGAAATTGGTAAACAATGGATAAACCGCAAATTCATACCTATATGCTTTGTGTTTCTGTGTATTGCGTACATTCTATGCATTTTTGCGCTTCTTAATTTCCCATAAATGCAGAGACATCCGAAGTTTACAAATTACCAATACAAACATATTTCCTTATGTAATCGCAATAAGTTACGTAGTAACAAAACAAATGAAATTTTACAAATCGTCCAATGGTTCTATTCAATGTAAAATTATAAAAGATGAATCTATAACCTACAATTTGTTAATTATCGATTCACTAATATTATTAATTACTAAGTTATTCTGCAACATAATCTTGGTGACTAACAGTAGATAATTGCTAATGTCCTATTCTCATTTTAGCTGAAGAAAAATCATTTAAGGATTCGTCGGTTTGTTGTAATATTTTGGACTGGTCGAATGGCAGAAACAAGAAAGAAGAGAATATCGTAAATAACATGAAGGATAAACCTCTGTGTAAAGATATCCTGGATAATTATCGTAGGAAAGACGAACCACATCCTTTAACTAGTCAACTGAGTAGCATCAGAGAAGACATGAAGGAGTTCTGCGCTGATGTGGATAAATTTATTGAAGACAATAAGATCGTTTTCAAAAATGGTGAAGTGAAAAGACTGTGGGGTGAGAAAGAGGAAATTGACGCTGGAATCAAATCTGATAAAGATAATGAAGAGAAAGGAAAGGATTCGTCGAATAAAGAAAAAGATTTTAAATGGTGGAACACGAAGGAGAGAAAGTTAAAAGTTAAGGAGATTTTGAAGAGTAGAGAAGAAGAAAGTAAAAGATCGAAGAACGTTAAGAAGATCGAAATTATCGAGGACGTGGCAGAAAAAATCTCTGAAGCTTCGAATAAAGAAGAAACTAAAGAAAATAAGGAAGTTTCATCTTCGCAAAGTGTTTACGATTTATTAAATCTAAAAACGTGTCCCACGATTCTATTGAGCAATGTAAAATCTTATCCTAGAAATGAAGATGCTTCTATGTTATGCGAATCTGCCAAGAAAGAAGGTAACGAAGAACGTTCCTCGGGTTTATTCAATTCTCTGTTCAACGAGCTGGAGTATAGAGATTCGAGCAATAAGCGTGAAAAAATGCCCAAGTCCATTGGTTCTCACGAATTGCTGACTTTAGAAGAAGCAGAGGAAGCTGTCGAAGAAACAGTACAGTCACCCAGTTGTACTGATATAATTCTTTCAGATCAAGAGAATTTTCAGAACAAATCTGTTCGTATAGAAATCACGGGAGCAGATCCTGTGAGTGCGACATTGCTCGATGACGACGAAGAATCAGAGAGTGAATCTGTGAAGACTTTAATTAACAATTATGAAGAAATTAATGAGAAAGGAGATACAAGAACAAATGTCGTAAAAGAAAATAATTCTGAATGTGTTTCTGATAGTTCAAGCGTTACTGGAGTGCAAAACAAAATGCAACAGCTAGATACCACGTTCGACGGTACTATAATATCTTCGAGCGTTGAAAAGTCTAGTCAATCTTCCAAATCGCATAAAAGATCGCGAGATTGCGAATATCTGGATGTAGTTAGCAAAAAATCCCATCTAATCGAAGAAGTGGATATTGAAAAAGACAGGGGCGATGGAAGAACGACTGGTGAAGTGTTTGAAAAGTGTAGACGGCATTTCATGAAAGAGGCAAAGAAGTTCGTACAAAAGGAATCGCCTCTGATCAACCAGTGCATAGAAAGCTTGATAACAAATAGAAATTCAGAGGGAAATTGGAAGATACAGAGTAGTCAAGAGGATTTCTTAAGTTTTACAACTGCGAACTTAAACCCTGATTTTCGTTGTGGGAAAAGTTCGGTTAATTCGGAGGAGAAAATGATTTCTTCGCGTGAACAATCTCACGTGAAGCCGAAAAGCATTTCGAGCGTTCAAAATTTCGAAGATGATCGAGCAAGTAAGAAAAAATCGGATTCGTGTATTGATCGACGATCAGGTAAATGTTAATCGTCTGTCTTATAATTTCCATGCTATTTAATTTCTTATGTCCTGTGCCGCGTCAATTTTAGTCGATATTATAAAGCAAACAAAAATTAAAGTTATTAAATATAGTTATAGTTATATTAAATTATAAAGTAAAATATTTAAAAATCTCAAAACTAACTACATTTAAAAAACGATTTTATTTCAGAAATGGCATCGATTACCCAGCTTCTAAACCAATCTCATAGCTCCGAGAAGCATTCGTCAAATATATGTACTGGTCTCTACCAAGAATTTTGCAATCATTTGGATCAGATGAACAGTAAAAGGAAGCTTCTAATCGAGCCAGATTTTGTAAAAAATAGCAAGGTAATTGGCAACGAACAGACAGACGACCTTCTATCGTCAAGGGAGACCAAACAGTCGAAAGAAGAACAAACAAAACCATTGATCGAGGAGATTTCAGGAAATTCAACAAACGTAAACGAATTAGAAAAACTTGAAGAACTATCTGTTCATCTCGAAGATCTTGGAATGGACGCAGCGTTTAAGGATAAGATATTAAAGAGCATAAGTGCTCCAAAAACAGAGGAGCAGAGAAAAAGAGCAAAAATGTCGGCCGAGAAGTTGATGAAGACTTCCAGAGAAGCAATGGCGAAAGGAAAATCTTTGCTAGAACAGTCTTCCTCTGTCAGTAATCAGAAAACGGTTAGTAATGAAAATTAGTTTCAATTTTATATTCTTACCTTCGTTGATTTCTTTTCGCTTTATTACAACAATTTGCATTTCTACATTAACGAGATAATATTATTTTTAGGATCTTGATCATAGTAGGAAATTTTTCATGAACCTGTTAGCAGAGGTTTTGGAGGAAAATAAGCATAAGGACGTTGATCCCACGAAGAGTATCGATGAAAAATCTGAATCAGGTTCAATCACCGAAACAGTTTCAGATATTTCGAAAAACACTGCCGTAAAAATAGAAGAAGCTGCAGGATTATCGTCGGTTGATAATAACAGGAGTCAGAGCAGTGAAATTCTTGATACAGGGAGAGGAAACGTCGGTAGAGCGAGGAAAAGTTTGGAAATGCAGATGGTTCAGGAAAACTGAAGGAAGATCGAAACTGAAACATACAAAGCTTCGAGAAAATGTTAATATTTAGAAAAAAGAAAATCTAAAAATAATTGACTTTTCATATACCATGAAAGAAGAAAAAAAATCGTAGACTCTGTAAGTTAAGTTGTACGACTGTATTTCTGTTACTTTGTATTCAAGTAAACGAATTATTACGTTCCAACTGTTCGAGCATCGAAAAAAAGCCACGAGTCAAAAAATCAGATTTCGATCCATCTCTAAAAAGAAAAAAGGAAATATGGTAAACGTTTCACGAGAAGAATAATCTAAATGGTGGATAGCAAAGTTAGACGGACCTTCTACTACGTACACTTTATTTTTTTTTTTGTCCACACTCACATCAATTATATAATAATAATAACGATGATGGCGGTGATCTGGTGAACCATAATTAATAGTAAGAATAATTAATCTGTAATTATGTGACAATCGGCTGCTTGCAAACGAAACAATAGTCTCCGACGTTCTTATGTTCTCGTCGTTCTCGAAGGCACCCGAATTTCAAACGAACATCCTGGCGCCCTCGCAAAGCTTGGCAAAAAGCTCGTGATACTTTTTTTATACGTTTATATAGGATGATATCGGAATGAAAATTTTTTCCTTCCGTCGCAAAATCGCGTCGAACCTTCCTCTTGTTCCTCTTGATTCATTTTTTTCCCATTTTGCCTTTTCCCTTGTATTACTCTTCTCAGACACATTTATCCGCTTTCACATCCCCACTGTTAGCATTTTGTATCTCGTTTATTTCTGTTCGACCATTCCCCTTTCCGTTCGCTTTACCTCGTAATATATACTATACGACGTATTTTTTATTTCGCGTGCTCTTACAATTAAGGACTACCTTACTGTTCTGACTCACCGCAGGAAGTAAAGAAACGTACAGATACATTATGTTCCACTGTTTCTATAATTATTACAATAATAGATTTATAAATGTCCATTTTCCCCGTCTCAAACTCTCCCACTCATTCTACCACTTTCGTATCGATCATTTTCTCACACGACCAGACGAAATCAAACGTTCTCATACGTAATTCGTAAAATCTCTTCGTACCGTGTTTTCTTTTTTCGCTTTCACACACGCACGCATTCGGTTGTTCCCTAATTGTAAGTTATTTTTCTGAACTATACCGAGTGTCGAGGAAGTGGTTTTCGACGACCAGAGACCTGAAACAGAGATTTCACTTGAGAAAAAAAAAAACAGATCTATTTGAGTATCGACGAATATCGATTAAATAGAGATCGTAAAGATACAGATCAAATTTTATTTTATTTCTCTTTGGGAATCATCGAACGACTCTTCCTGGCCACGTTGTGTATACGTCTCTTTGGGTTTATATTTTTGCTTACTATCGTATTGTTATAGTGTAGGTTGCTGTTATTCCTGCCGCAGTTTAATTCATTATTTCAATGCATGACAGCCCTTACACGTTTACGGCTTACGTTACATTACAGAAAGAGAGTACCTTAACGTCTATACTTGTTTTTTTTTTGTTTAGTATTAAAGAGTTTTCTCGGGTTATTATTGAAAAAAGTTTTCGAGAAGCTCGCCGCTCTGAACTCCCTTTCTCTTCCCTTGAGAATTTTTCAATCCTCGTTTTTGCGATTCAGAAGCTTGATAACGGCGACTTCGTGAGAGAAAATGGGCGATCCACTTTTGTGTTTTCCTTTCTCTATGCTGGATATATTCAAAATCGAACAGCGCGATCGAATGAAAACGTAAATTGCGACGGACTCATCGCGTGGTCCGCCGAGAACACGACAGATACGACGAATTTGCAATCGCGTCGTAAAGAAACGAAGAACTCGTAACAAAAATCACCCTTGTCTGCATACATTCTTTTTCAATAAATTCTAGCATTTGAATTTCTGTTCGATACATCTGAATTTTCTTCAATAAAATTGTTAAATAAAATTTGTCGTAAATGTATCCGTAATTATTTCATAGAGCAATCGTGTTTGTTTAAAACATGAATTTGTGGGACAACAATAGAAGTTATTTTTACAACTATTAAATTTATGAAATTAATTTGAACATTCCTTGTGTACAATTAGTATGGTTGTTCTCTAGAATTAATTTTAATTTATTCAGTTTCATTTTTCATGATACTATTTCTACAATGTTGTAACCATTAATATATATCATTACATACGAAACTTCAAAAAGGGTAGCTTTTGCTACGAGTTTTCTAATCGAGTTTCGATAAAGGAACAGCTGGCGAACAAATGTCGAACTCCTCTCGTTCGAACGCTTATCAGTCTTCTTTGTATTCTAGTCCGAGAAAAATAACGTCGAACCCGTTGATTCTTCGCGTACTCTTGATCCCTAATTTCAGACGAGACTTCTTCGCGTGTCACTCCGTTTTTCATAATGTAAATATATAGTAGATAGATACGATATAGTGATATTTGAGATTAATTTGTACCATCGTTTGTAATACGATGAGTGAGATAAATTAAAAACGCGTTATAATAGTTGTTCTTTCCAAGCTGTCTAAGATATCTCTCGTAAGTATGACAGCAACACAACTTTCATTTTTCGCATGTTGTGTTATGATATCTTTATACCTTAACGCGATAAGGAACCAAGTACGATACGTTTTAAATCGTATTAAAGAACAACTTATCCTTTCGTTTTAATTGATTTAAAATGAATAGAAGAGAATTGTAAACTGACCAATTTCATAATCACGGTATATCGCTTCCAACTACTATAATTTAAACGGTTTGTACACTGTTCCAAGTGTAACGATCTTCCTCGTGACTCTCGTGAATGCTACTCGTCTTTACACTACAATCGTTACTTTTGTTTTCTCTTTAAAGAGGATTGTCATCGTGCGTTGGTGTCTTCGCGTCACTGCATGCGAAACGTTCAACGAAATGTTCCAGAAGTAACGTTATCAAAATATAAATGCTCCGCGAAGATACGTAAGATGAACCGTTGCATCATGATTGATCACAAAACGCTAAGTATATTTGTAATCGTAAATCAAACGATGATTTAAGATATTTTGTACTGAAGATTAAGCCATTAAGAAATTCGACGATAATATTTGACGAAAGATTTCGAAGTAACACGAAAGGAAATTTTTTAATCAGGCTAACGTTACTGGTGGGCAAAATATTTGTTCATGACGATGATAGCGAATCGTATGAATTATACGTAATAACAGAGAATTGAAGAGTCTACGGTAGGAAGGTAGTTTTACTTTCCTGTAATTCCGAATAAACCAACAAAAATCGCTTAAAAATATAGCAAACTATAAGGCAAATTATTTACTTTTATTCAAACAGCCCTAACTTGCTCTACTTTCCTTTCTGCAATTGTCTTCTTTTCGTTGCGAACGTTTCAACTGTTATCAGCAATATAATAACATTTGACAGAATGGATCGGCGCGATTGCAAATTCGATCGGCTATAGAAAAAGGAAAATTACGCCGTGCTACGTGTACGACTCGCGACGTGCCGAAGTAGATAAAAATCGTCAGATTCTCGAAAGGATATTTGTCTCAAGTGTTATGGAGAATCGGTAAAGAAAATCCGTCTCCAAGACAAATTTCATACGAAGCTTGTAAAATATTGTCAAGAGGAAGAGAAATCTGAAGAATCCCGATAAAACTGATGGCATCTCATTGTGCGAAGCAACCAATTTGTACATGGAAAAAATAGAGAAAAATAAAATAGTAAAAATCGTCGTACATTTACATATGTACGAAATATATATGTATATATGTGTATGTATATATATAAATATATATGCACATATATGCGAGTGTCTAAAGCTTGTAATAAATTAAGAAAGTAAATTCGAAGTGATCGAATTTTTCTTGTGCTTCCTATTTGTGTGTGTTTCAGCTATTTCTTTGGCCCTGTTCTTTCGTAATTCTCGTATATTCGTGAGCCCATGGTAAAATCTCGCATCGGAAACCGAAGTGAAAATGCGTAGTCGCTTGTTCTCCCGCGAGGGTCTCGAACGAAATTGTCATACAAAGTGTACTCGTCGTAGAATGTCTACAAAAGAGATACGAGAACAATTATTATGAAAAACGTTATCTTGTAAACAGTGTTAAAATCTTAAGATAAACAATGTAAGACTATTCGCAACAGTATCAATAGAAATGGATCTGACTAATAGGATGCGTAATGCTTGTTTCTTGGCCCGCCGATGGTTTTTATTTCTTTTTTTTCTTTTTTCATCCGTCTCGTCTTCAAATTTAATATTCTTCATCTCGCGTGGCTCAGGAGAGAATCTCGCGGGGCGAGGCTCTCGGATGAAGTAATAGAAAAAATCGATTCGGAGTTTGATATTAAATTTGACGACGATCCCATTTCGTCCGACCGTGTCCAGAGGGAAAAAGAATGAAACGAATCTTCGCTCAACGAGCACGCTAATTATCTCATAACTAATTCAAGGCGAAAATTCCAAAGCTTTTGCCCCTCTGCGACGGTCGGGGAATCACTTTTGCGACGCGCTACAATGAATTATAACAATCGATCGTTCATCGTGGGAGTGGCGTTTCTCGCTGGTGCACGTTCCTTGAGAAATTTCGCGATCGATTTCTCGAACACACTATGTACAGATCATCGAATGAATAGAATGCAACGTGAACATATGTGTACATGTGTATATTTAGTGTGTAGGTGTGTATATGCCAGCGGTATGCGTTTTGTATATTTGATGGATTATAGAGATGTTACGCTACGTTTTGCGTGTACACGCGGCATGGGAGGAGAAGAACGAAAAAAGAACGCAAAAGAGGAATCTTAACAGGAGTCTTTGATGACTTCAGTCTCGCATAGAAATCACGCCAGGTTCGCTCTCGATGTCGAATGCGGTTTTTGGTCGATTCGCGATTGTGATGTCTCTTTGGATTTCTACGCACAATTCTCTTTTCTCTATATTGAAAAAACTTCGAGGCGGTATACAGATACAGCTATGGCGATAGCTACGTGTACGAGAAACATTCATCAGGCAATATTCCTTAACTGCAGTTTCTGAATAAACACACTACGTCGCACGTTTTTTTATTTTTTTTTTCTTCTAAACTTGATTAGCTACTTAATGGAAAACGCGAATGCCTCCGGAATGTTCGACTTTCAAAGAACCGTTTCAAGGACAGCCATCTTTCACCCACGAACTTTTCACCTTATACCGATTCTTGTCACACTCTGATACATGGATCTTTTGAGTTGCATCCATCCTCAAAAACACACAGATTTTTCCTATGAAAATCCTCTTCGTACAGCGAAGGTTCTTCCGTAGTCTCTTCATTCGCCTCTCCTTCTTCTTACATCTATGAAAACGATTCTTTCTTATGACGTATCGTATTGATGACGATGATTGACAGGGGCACCCACGAGGCTCGAAACGCGTTACAACAAGAACAAGGATCTCTCTGTCGAGTCCACGAAAAATCTACCTTAGTCGTTTTTTCTTTGTTGGCTGAAGAACAAGGTCTATTTTCCCCTACGTTCTTAAAGATGATAAAAACGCGGGAAACGCCGACTTCGTGCCTCGTGAAAACGTCGTTCACGAAGGATGATTACTCAAATGAGAGCTAGTCTAGCCGTCGATAATAATTTATTATTATTTTATTGTTGTTATTATCGTTATATAAAAAGTGATGAGAGAAATCCTTGTAACTATCTATCATTTAACAACGAAGACATCTTTCCTCTTAGTTATCTTTTTCTAAGTTTCTAGATCAATGTATATACCTTCCTTTTTGAATATATTTCCGGTTTTTTCCATTCACCTCTTGGCAAACTCACTTCCGTTTTCCATCAGCTGCCGCCATTTTTCTTTCCGCGTTCTTTGGCTATGTCCTGGCGTTTCGTTCACTTAAAACAGCGTATCACGCGTTATTTAAGTGTTCTTTTGTACATAATATACACGCACTATATATTATATTTATATATATCGTACTTTATATTCGCTCGTAATTCGAAAGAGGCAGTATTGCTAATGGCTTCTTATCGTCCATCGTAAAAGGATTTACTAAAATGAGTTCCACTAGTTTTTCCACCTCTTCCTTTTCCTTCGTTTCTCATCGTGTTTCGCCGCTTTTTCACGTTGAAATAGGACCCAAAAGTATTCGCCGGAGACTCTGATCGATCGAACGAACGAGAAATTAAAAGAAAAGAAAATAGGCGAGGAACGTCGAATGAGAAAAATTATTTACGAGAGGTCGGGATGATGGCGAAGAAAAAGAAAACGAGCGGTAAAAAAATAACCAAAACGCCACGTTTCATTTTTTCCAAGTACTTTTATTCACCTTATTATGACTTCAGAAAAAAAATCTATTCCTTCACTTGTTTTCTCATGCTGTTGTTCCTGATGTCACAATCGATCCAATATATTATCACGTCTCCCCTATGCATTCGATTAACTAAACGATTCAAAACCAGCACACGCATCCTTGTCCACGGACAAGGAGACCTACCAACTGGAATAGTAAAGAAAAGAACGAAATGAATAACAAACTGCTCCACTTACACAAACCTCTGCGGTTTCTTTCATATTTTTTCCTTTCTCTAATTGGTTTATTCTTGCGTTTGTCGTTACTATGACTAGAGACTTAATAAATCGTTAATTTTGTATGACTACTCGTCGATAGTATATATATATATATATATATATTATATATATATAGCATAATGTGTATATATATATATATATATATATATATATAATAATATATATATTATATATATATTTTTTGTATTCGTACAAAGAATAAGAAACCATATTGCTTCAGTGGCTAGAGGCTTCGAAATACAAAAACGAGAAGCCTTCTCCGAGAGGCCACGGAATTACGAAATACAAAAAGCACAGATCTTGTGTTTCCATTATTTTTTTTTTTTTTTTCGTTTTATAACCCTTTTTCTTTTTAAATATTTAAGTACCCTTCTTCCTTCATTTTGAACACCGTTGCAATGCTCTACGCAGACAACTAAGGTATTTGTTCTTTTCAGAAGAAGAAAATATCTGTTTTTGTTTTAAAATTTCAAATGTCAAAACTATCGTAAAAATCGAAGGAAGAAGGCCTTCATTTCGTATTGGCGCGGAGGAAAGACTTTTTATGTTATATCTTGTTATTTTTTGCCTAATTGGTCGCTACAAGATATGGAGGCGTGTGACATAAGCGCGATTAGTCGAAAAGAGTGATATCAAAAAACCGATTATAAATGTCATCGTTCAGGAAAAGTATTTCTCGTTTATCTGCTTGTAACGCAATGGTAGAATAACGTCTTTAGAAACTCCTTAAAGACTTCTTGATAGCTCCTTTAACAGTTTTTTCTTTTTTTTTTTTTTTTTTTTAAATCAGATTACATACTTGTTCTGTTAGGAAAACAATTGCTGGTTTTCGCGTTCCGGAAGCCACGCTTCCCTTACTGACTCACTCGGCCATTTTTCTTTAACAGTTGGTGATGCCAACAGGAACCGACAGTGGTTAAAATATATTCAAAGCAATTTGCATTAAACCACTAAGATCGCAATAAGTCGTACATGTTGTATAACATCCTTGCTGATCACCAGAATATTAAATGCAAATAAGAATGCAATAAAATGTAGGAAAAAAAAACAATGTTATATGGAAATAATGAATCCGATTAAAAACAAATGGATGTGACAGCGTGGTCACCGGAAAGCGATTGGACCGTAATCCTGCGGTACTGAACAAGTAGATTCATCGTTATCTTCTTAGATACTTATATATTAAATATTAATAATTATAAATTACAATCATTATTAATATTAATATTAAACATTATCATTAATATTATTACTTTAAATGCATACACAGTTTAAACACCTAGTTTCTTCGACAAAAACAGGACAGAGAATAGATGACAATGAAAGGAACACAACAGGTGACAGCGATTAAAAAAAAAGGTAGGAGAGGAGAAAGGGAGGAGACGATGGAGGGAAGAAAGTCGAAGAATAATAATTAAAAACACAATCGTACAAAGTGGTTGATGGAAACGATAAAAATCTTATCAGAAGAAACCGAAGAAGAGAAAAAACGAAAAGGACGGCGAGGGTGAGAGAGTTTGATTTTGCGGTCCGTAGCTTCGATCCGTGATTCTTTGGGTCCTATTTCAAAGGAACTTCTAGGACGACTGTTTCGTCGGAGAATACGTGTTTTCCTTGCACTTTCGAGGATTCTTCGGTTCTGGACCGACATAACAGAGAAAGGTGTAGGGTTCTGCTTTGATGAGAGTTAGAAGGAACTCTTCTCGGTCTCGCTGTTTTCTAACTGGAGAAACAGAGGATAGGCTATAAACTAAACGATTACACGTTACATTTAAATATTCTTTCTCTTCATACTTCATGCTGGTCCCTCGCGAGCGTGCATTAATAAATCCGCGGCGAGGCAAAGTACATTTTATTTTGTTCATTTTATTATCTCGCGTTGACGATTATTTTTTCGTTCAGCAGCATACCCTTTCATACGCGACAAACCAGATTACGATGAAAGGTAAGCTGAAGAAACAACATAGAAATTACCGTAGAATTTTTAATCAGATTTTTATGCAGATTCTTGTTTTGATTCGCAACGGGCCGCGCCTTCGAGACCTTTCACTCATTCTTACTTCTGAACTCGTTCACTCTCTAACAATCTCCGTAACTCGAACATTCACTCAGTTCTTCAAACAAAAAGTGAAAAAAGAAAAAGACACAAGAACGTATATAAGATGGTCTCCATATAAGGTCTATACAAAATAAATAAGGATAAATCTATAAAAATTACAGATATTAATGCAAACTCGGCGATTATAGTCACAAGAAACGATGCAATCTTCGTGAATCATTTTTTTCCCATTTTCTTTAACTAGCCATCCCTTTTAAGGATAGGAAATCCACGACAAAGGAGAGTTGAAATTTGAAAAAAGAAAGAGGAGAAAACGGAAGAAAGAGAGAAAACATGATCAGAGATAGTGACTTATATGTCGAGGCTCGTGGATGACCCACTATGTACTTAATAGCAGATGCCTTTTGTTTGCGGTACTTCGCGTTTTGTGTGCAAATGTATGTATGTAGTTTTCTATGTACGTATTAATACACGTGCGTACGGTGTGCGTGTAGGTTGAATACAATATGCGAGATTATCGTAATCTTGGTTGCTCGTCGACATACGTATATATATAATATATATATGTATATATAGTTTTGATGATCATGTTTGCTTTTGTGTCGTGCACGAGCGACCATACTTTTTTTTTCGTTCTTTTCACATCGTGTTCTCGCCTGGTACGACTTGCTTCGTGCGTGTCGAAAAGAAATGTAAAATCAACCGCCGGAGCAGCCATGTCGGCGCTTCATCGGCAGTGAACCACTTTTTTTTCTTTTTTTCTTATTCATAATAAAACGCTTCCAACAACGTAGACCTCTGGACGAGGGATGTTGTCTCGGAAATCGATTCTTATTTCAACCTTTGAATTTGGGAAGATCTTCGAGGAGACGCTATCAAGATATATAATCAACAGCACGTTCTCTTCGAAGGTTCGTCAAGTAGTCCTTGAGAAAGGGGAGGAGAAAAAGGAAGTAACGCGCACGACATCGGAGAGATATGGCTGTCAGCCTTGGTGCTTCTCTCCGTTCTGTCGTTCTTCCTTTCGCCACGCTTCTTTCTCAATTATCATCATCATTATCATCATCATCATCATCATTCGTACGTTAAAGTATATCGAATAAACGGTATACTCATATACTAGAAGCGCTGATATTCACGAGTGATTTTATCCCCGACCTTGCCACGTCGCCAGGTTAAATCGACGACGCGTCTCCGGTAGTCCTTTTTACCACCACAACCCAAAACGTTCTTAAATTCGCTGCCGCTACTGCCGCTATTGCCGTGGGTCTTTCTACTGCTGTTGTCTAGCGGATGTCCAAACTTTCTAATCAACGTCAACTCCGGTGAACTTGGGGAGTAATTCTCCTCCGTTGAGGACACAGACACGCCGACTTCGGTGGCCAAGTGATGATATTTAATGCTTATACTGTATGCTGATTTGCAGTTGGTTTTGTTGAGAAACGTCTTGGGATGAACCCCAAGTTAGTTCCAAATACGCAAAAACGAGTCCCATGAACCCGTCCCGACGGCCATACCATCTTCCGTAACACCAAGGCAAGAGACGCGATTATCATGACCCGCGAGAATTCCTGTAAAATAAAAATAGAATGTCTCAAAACATCCCACTTCTATAGATTCGATTCTTCTATGTAACATATGCTTACAACAATGCTTTATGATCTGCATTTGAAAGAGAAAAGGACTTTGGTCGAATAATTTGATATTATAAAATTACTAAATCTATCGTAAGTTTGCCTTACATGATATAAAATAATTCTAATTAGTGACAATTAGGCAAACAAGATAGGAACAACTAAAGAAGAATTAAATTAGAGAGAAGGGCTTAATATAAAATTTCTCTTCTCTTCTGAAGGCAATCTTGACAGTCTATAATGAGTACGTACCAGCTCGTTCCGCTTTCATAGAATCCCAAACATTGCAGTTGAAATCGTCGTAACCGGCCAGTAATAATCTACCGCTCTTGCTGAACGCTACACTGGTGATACCACAGATAATATTGTCGTGACTATACATCGCCAGTTCTTGATCTGCCCTAATGTCAAAAAGTCTGCACGTGGCGTCATCAGAACCCGTCGCGAAGGCGTATCCATTCGGGAAGAACTGAATATAATAAAATAATTCACATTAAGAACCATAGATTTTTTAAAATTTTCCTTTATAACAAAACTAGTTTTATAGAAATTTCTAGAAGAAAGAACTAATAGAAACTTCCAGCAGTTTCACAACACTACAAGTAAGATAAATAAGATAAGATAAAATTAGCTAGAAAATTTAACAGATTAAGCTCTTACCGTAACAGCATTTATGTCGCTCTCATGACCCGGGAAAGTTTGCTTACAAGATCCTTCACGAATGTCCCACAATTTTGCACTGGCATCACACGCACCAGATACGAATGTGCGCGTGTCTGGAGCCAAGGATAAGGACATTACATCGCCCGTGTGACCAATAAAGGAGGTACACTGTTGACCAGTTTCTATGTCCCACAGGGCACTAATTTAAAAACAATATAACATTGCGACGCAGTCGAAACATTTTTCTAGGTTACATAATTACCATTCAGAAGGAAGAAACCAAAAACTAGAAGGGAGGGGATGGATAGGATAGGATATATTTTTATTGCACGTTCACAATTCTCTTTATGATTTCGTTCTCAGGATATCTTCCTAAATAGAAGAAAGTAACACATTTTAATTCACGTGTGGTAGTATATTGTTATGCAGGTGATGCAAGTTAGGAACAGATCAATGGAATATCATAGAAAATGAAAATAAATGTTCCTTACCAAGTCATATCACCAGAACTAGTGACAATTTGACTGTCGTCATAAAATCGACAACAGGACAAATACCCAGTGTGACCTGGGAGTTCTCTGCTAACTCTTACATTGCCTTCTCTAGTTTTAAGACTATAGATGGAACAAATGTTATCCAGCCCACCGCAGGCCACGAAACTACCTGATGGTGCGTACGCGCAGGTCATTACCCACGAAGAGCGTAAAGGGATCGCGTGAACTTTGTTCGTGGTGTAGCTATCCCACACGATTAGTTTTCCATCCTGCGACGCTGATACTAAATTTCTGTCAATCAAATGGAACGACTGTAGTTTCTCTTTCATATTTAATTACCAGAAAAATTGATTGAAAATCGTTGTTCATACAGAATTATACCTCGAATCACTTCCCCAGTGCATCGCATAAATCTTGGCTAAGTGACCGCGAAGTGTGCGTCTTGTGCGCATCTGTATTCGGCCGATAGGCTCCATGCCCGACGTGGCCTGAACCAACGTCGTATCGCATGCTGCTTTCCTAGCATCCTGAAAAACAAATATAAATAACACATGAAACTTAATATAGCTATTATTTTACATACAACTTAGTGAAATAAAGTTTATACTTAAAACGCAGTTTGGAATGAACACGAATTAAAAATTTCACGTGAAAATATTTCGTTTTGACTGTATTGAAAGATCAGATGTCACAATCGGATGCGCCAAAAGGCTAATTTATGGCGTTCTATAAATTAAATGTATTCCATAAACAAAATCGCTAACTCTTAAATAAATTTTAGAGTTCTAAACTCTCGAAACTGGTCTTCCCAAACGAGTGAAAAGACGACAATGCATTTAACGACGGAAGACTAGACCGTATTCACAGCTCGGTTTAAGCATCCTAATTAACATTGTTTCGCGCTGACATAAGAAAATGACTATATGCAGCGTTCTCAGTACTGGAAGCTCACATCGAATTACTCTCGACTGTTCAATTAAGGGTCGACGAATAGTGAGAGGGTATGTGTATACGCAATGTGTATAAATTATTGAAATACTGTTACGAGGGTATTTAAGAACGTACAGTCTATTTATTACGGGCGCTCGCCTGGCGATGCGTGTAATTTCACGCACGCACCGGAGAAGGGTGAAAGAGAGAAACAGGTGGCGAGAAGGAACAAGATAGAACGTGAGTAAGCGGGTAAGAGGAAAAGAGAGAAAGGCAGATCGAGTAAGAGAGAGAAGGAACGGTGGCGTATTGATCAGAGTGAAGCGACGGTTATGCCGCGCCCTACCACCACCACACGCTACACTACTACCACCTCTGACAATGAGTTTCACGTTTCCACCACCATACAAGTGGAGAATCCACCGATTGGCATCGACGAGTATTTTTCAAACGACAACTTTTAACTCAAGCCGATTCTTACACCGTGATCTAGGACTATCGATCACTCGATGCACTGGAAAATTATTTGTCTTTAAGAACAGATTTTTAAAGTTAAATTGGGGATGAAATTTTGAATGTAAATTAGTGATATGAGTGGGGAGTTTAGATTTCCTGTGGTTTGTTTTGAGGTAACTATCTTCTAATAGTGTTTTTATACTTTATGATGATATTCAATATTGATTCTGAAAAATTGGCAAACATTAATAATTGTTTTTACCCCCAAAATGCAGATATGGGGCTAAATAAATTGTATAAAGAAAAGGAACAAGACACGGAAGGGTAGTATTGTTTTAATAAACAATTGTGATTTTGTTTCAATCCCCTAGGGTCGAGTACAACAAAACCTAAAAAATTACTGGCTCGTTAGGGGAGAATAGGGGCCGATTGTTTAATGCCAAGTGCACTTCGAGCCGAGAGACGCCCTAGACTTTTTTTCTGTTAAGACAATACACCGCTGTTGCATGTAGAACTGTTGCTTTGTCCTCGATGTTTTAAAGATTGCCGGCAAACAAGGAGAACGTACAAAGTGCTACATGAATTTCAACTACGAACTATCCAATAGTAATCTAACTAGATCATTAGTGAATCAACGGAGGTCCATAATTGTGTAAAACGTTAAGTATTCCAGTTAAACGAAGGCTACCGCCCAATACTATCGCTAAGTCACTATCTCTTATGGTTTTCAGATAATTCATTGACAGGAAACAGTCGAGATATGAAATTCCACACCAAGTACGTGCGCTTAGTTAACATCATCAAACGAACCAGCTGTGGCCAGCAATACGAATTACATTCGTTATAATTATTTCATAGCAACTACCTAAATCTACAATTGTTCTCTCTAAGTATTTCATTTTACAGAATACCTACTACTATTCTACAGAGTAACAAGTAATTCACCCACGTTGAAAGCTGTAATTACTGGTGAATTACTTAGACAATTAACATTCCCTTTTGTTCCAGAAATTGACTTCACTTTCCACAATTACCTAGAAGAAATCTTTTTACACGACTTTACATTACACGTGAATGAAGCTAATTGTCGATGTTCAATGAAATACAGAATAACAAATGGACTTACTCGAATGGCATTTTTCAACTTGTCAGCCTCCTGACGAAGGGTTTCAACTTCACTCATGATGCCTGTCTAATGATGCGATAAACGTGATTACCCGTTAAGGGTGGAAAAGGGTGTTTCTCGAGGAGGAGGCGGCGGAACACCTCCGACGAATATGATTCCTAAAATATGATTCTTTAGGAACGGATTAATCCTATTTCGTGCGCCTTCTCGCTCGAAGGTGGTTGGGGCCCAGTGTCACGCCGCCGACGTTTCTTTCGATGACCGATGAATATCGTCAAGTATACCACCACCAAGAACGGGACGTGTAGAAAGAAGAACTAGAAGACGATCGAATTTTATCCTTAAGGGGGCTGCACCAGCCTTTTCCAGGCCTTCTCTCTGATCTGTTGCTGCCGCGGCTTCCGTTTCCGCCGCTACCACCAGAACCAGAGCCAGACCACCGCTGACTCTCCCGCCCCACGCGCCAGCTTCGACACCTCCTAGCGAGATCGTTGCCACCCCTGAAATCAGAGTCACACAAATTATTAGTAATAACTCTCTCCCAAGTTATTTCTTCCTTTAAAAATCAAGAACTTGACAGTAGGGATTTTTATAAATTTAATGAATTGAATATATTGTATCATGTTTATTACATGAAGAGGTAGTCCACATAATGGTAGCTTCAAAATGAATTGCTCAACATATGGAATGGTTCATTTTTTGCAGAATTAGATGGATGGAAAATCTTATAAAATTTAACTTAAAATGACAGGATATAATATAATCATAGTTGAATAGAAGATATACTTTAAGTATATGAGAAATAGAAGATAGAATATATTCTAACTTGAGAATACATTTCTATAAACAGATTCTTCTATTAATTTTTACTTTTCACCACCACAAAGGTTATGATATAGTATAATGGTTATTATATTTTTATTATTCTATTTTTAGCCAACCTGCCACATTCGTTGGCAGATTCGTGTCACGGTCAACATGTTTCTTTGTTTGTGCATTAATGGAGCGTCATTAATCTTCCATTGTTGGATGAAAAAGTATAGTGTTCTCAATATCAGCGAGAATCAACTCTTATTTTTCTAACTTCGATAGAAATTCCCACATCTTTTTTAACACTAGAAAAATAAAAAAATAAAAAAAATAGTTCGTGTAAAGAGTATGCGAGAACAGTGTTTTAGCGTGCTATTTATAGCTAACGAACCGATTACGTTCGAAGTAAAGTAACCTACGAACTTCTGGTAAATCTGTTTAATAATTCAAACTTCTCCCACGATGAGACCACCCTTAATACTCTAAACATATTTTCTCCAATTTTTCATCAACTTGTATTATACAACACTGTTCATTCAGTCTCACCCCCAGTCTCGCCAGTAACTTAATATTTTAAGCTACATTGAAATTTCGTGGCAACGAGCGTCCTTCACCTCCAAAAGGTCTCACAACCCGGGGAACCCGAGGGTTGTCGATCCAACGCAAGGTGTTCTCATTTTCCGGAACTGATGGAATCGTTCGGCGCATGATCAGACAGAAACGGAATATAATACTACATGTCTTTCGAAAAATAAAGAAAGAAAAAAAACCGAGTCTTATAAGAAGAAATAAGAAATCCTTTCACCCTCTAACAAACCTTTCAGAATATAATACCATATTCCGATAAATCGTAGAAACGATTCCATTAAAATTTCCTATTATAACCAATTCCTTCGAACGAATCTACTTTCAACTTTTAAATATTCACCAAATTCCTATAATATACGCGAAATTGAAGGAAAGAAACGCAGAAGGGCCACGACTTACCCGCTCCGTCCACCTTCCACTCCTGTCAGAGCGTCATGAATCTCGAGCAAACATAACCTCTCTGCGTGGAAGATTCGTGCAGAGGGCAAAGGGTGGTCTCTCTGAACCCGTGGTCTACCGCCAGATTGCGCCGTCGACGGAACGCCAGGAACTGTTAGGAGCCCAGCGTCCGAGTGAAAACCGGAAGAAAAAGCACTTTTCCTACTGAGAACCGGGCACACGCACGCACACGCACGAGAACCGGTCAAATGCGCGCATTGGTGGTGCTGGTTCTCTTTTCATGCCACGTTCACAGAACTGTGGTAGCGGCGAATCGATGAACAGCCGTGGCTCGCCCCACTGTAGTCTGTCTCTTTCTCTCGTAAGCTTTCACCCTCTCCTTTTCTCCCTTCAACCTCTCCCTCTTCGTTATGTACGCTAGGTAAAGAGTACACACACGAACGCTGTGTGTCTTGCCGAATGATTTCAGAGAGAAGAAATGAAACGATACTCGAGACTCTAACGAATAAAAGCTGAAGGAGTTAAGATACGATGTAAACTGGACACAATCTTCGACACTGTTTCGAACCACACCCAGGGAGGACGTGGTTTCGAGAGAAGACCGCCTGGGCGGATGAAACGAGCAGAGGGAAGGGATAAGCGACGCTGGCGCCACGGCGCCCGCGTACCGGCTGACTACCGGCGTCGCCATGACGCCATTGTCGACCGTGTGACAGGTTGCCGTTGGCGGTAGCATGCTCGGAGGATCGTGTTAATCGCTGTTCAACACGATCTCAGACTTGGTATAATCGATTCAAACAGGGTGAGATTGGCGAACTGATTTTCTTGGGAAATATATACAGAATTGACGTTGCTAAATATTTGGTCATCTTGGTCTTCCAGGTAACCCTGGAACTATTTTAAGAAATACGCGTTCGCCAGTATATACATATTCAGGAAGTCATATAAGTCTGCTATCAGAGGATTCGCTGAATCGTAAGAAATCGTAAAGAAATTTTTTATTTATTTTGATTCTTCTATGATGCTGGTATTACAGAATTGTTGAGAATTAGAAAATAATTTAGAGTAGAGAGATCTTCGAAGATTTGTAAGGGAAGCCCCTTCGTATGTAGAGAGTTAAAAATTAGATAGCAGGCAATTTGATGTGTTGTCTTGAATTCGAAGCGTCATCGGCGATGCACGGCAAGTGCTACAAAATTCCATTAATCTTCAAGAGGCTGATATTACGCGTCGACTACTATCTACAAAACATACAACAACGTCTAAATAACTTATGTGAAACCAGAACACGTCTATGCAATTACAACGTTGCAACTGCGCTATGTGTACATAGCTATACGAGAGCCATTTTAATAATCTCCATGCAACTAGAACAAATATCGTGAGAATGTATAATTAATAACCCAGAATGCGTCTCGATTAAGTAAGTGTAGAAAAATCTCAAGTCCATCGATGTTCGACCTACATTCTGCTTAATCTGCCTTATCAAGGAAGAGGAGGCAGCCAACATTTTCATCTATACTCTATCTATAGTATTCGCGCGAATCGTCTGGCTTTGTCATTCTCCAGGCATTCAACTGGATGGAGGGGAGTGCTGGTAGACCTATCTAACACAAGACTCTTCTATCATCGGGATCCCCAGGCCTTCCTACACGCGTTCCCGGATGCGCGAATGGGAGCAACAGTTGAACCACGCGGGTCAACGTCCAATACGATCTCTCCTTTTCTCTCTCTAACTCTCCCTCTTTTCTCTCCCCATCTGCTTTCGTCTCCGGCTGTATACAACAGCGTGGCTGCCAAGTACCTCACACCAAGTGTGTACTTCGAACGAAGTCCCTGGCACGGCCCAACGGTCTTTAGAAAACGGCGAGAAAGAATGGGAGAAGCCACGAAAGGTCTAGTTGGGCGTGCAACGTGTGTCGACGATCGCCGTTGGAACGCTTGTTGGAATTGCACCTGCCAAGAGTTCGTTCCAACGAGTGCTCGTACACGCTTTGTTTCTAGCATAACCGTTCTGTGTTTGCTTATTCGTCGTGCTTCCACGTCCAAAATCATTTCTGCCAGCAAATTTCCACATAGACGAAATGTTTGTTTCATATAATACATTTGTTGTTCTCACTTATTCCTGCGAGAGTGAAATACAGAATGATTCTCTCGCTAGAAGCCTCGAAAGAAGAAGTCGTTGATCGAACATTTGTTGCGACATCAAAGATGATACATGTTGTCCGCGCCGTGTATGTGTGATCGATAGACTGCGGATTTTTATACATTTAAGAAAAATTTAGAAGTGTACAAACGCACAGAATGTACATAAAATATACAAAATCTAATTACCTATTATACTATTTGATAAATAAAACAAATCTCTACTTAGATTCTATTCTTTTACTTGCCTTTATAAAAATGGGAATTTGTATAAATATTCCTAATCTAGTGACTAATTTGAAATTATTTTTACTTTACATTTCGACTTTCAGTTCTCATATATGCACACTGCATACATACAGTGATTAGGTCAATGGTGGTTCCTCTTTTTGCGACCTCTAGAGAAAGAAACAGCCTGTATAAATTGTTAAGTATTTTGGAGAAGGTTGTAGAAGCGTGGAGAGTTTCGAATGGTTTTCTGTTACCATGGGGCTCGGCAAGTGAAAGCGACAAATACTTGAGGGTGCCATAAATTAAGCCCTTCCCGGTACTGCGGCTTACAGCAGAGGGTCGACTCTGTTTTGCAGCTACACAAAAAACGGGCATCCTTTGTAGAACCGCCGATTCTGACGAACATACAAAGTACAGTATAGTATAACATATTTATTAGATTTATTATTTCGTTTATATTACGTTGTAAATATTAAAATATTAGATTCTAACATATTTATTCGTCCCGTTCTCTTTATTTGCAAATAACGATAAAAAGAGAACGAATTTATGTCATTTGGAAAAATTCATTCCAGGCATACGGTTTAAGGATAGATATAAATTATATAACACCAAATTAATTCATTTAATTTTTATCCATTCTCGGTACATGTTAACCCATGAACATGAAACTTTTCCTAATAAAAGACATAAATAATCAAATAAGATGAAAAGAATAAATAATCAAAAGGATCACTCATAAAAAGGACAAACCAATATTGTTGCAGTATCTATTCTTGTTGCAGCATCTTGAATTTATTGATAGAAACTGATCGTTATAGCATTCATTCTAGCATACTTCATTATAGATATATTTCCTACAACATTCAATAATATTTTACATATGTAAAAATTTTTCATTGCATATTAAATCCTATGCGATATTTACTGCATCAAGAGAAAGAGTATTCTCTTCGTGAAGGAAAGTATTAAAAGAAAGTCTTTCTGTTGCGTAATTGAGAAATTGCAAGGAATGGTACAGTTACGTGTGAAATGTTACGATGAAACAGATACTAAGGATATTAATTACAAACTATTCTTAGATAAAGAGGCTTCGTTACCGCGGAACTGGCTGTGTCTACGGAATGATATTGTGGTATTACAGCTGATGACTGTAATTCACATCAGCACGACCTACTTTTCGACCGCGTAGAACCGGGGAGGATCAGCTTGCAGCCAGGCAGAAGTGGCTGGCTTTTAGTCACGTTAATAAACTTCTTATCAATTCACCAACGAGATCAGAAAAACAAAAGGCCGCGAATCCCTTCGAGCTCTCACGAACCTACCTATTACAAGAATAATTCGTTCCAACAAAATCACACCGATTTCTGCCGCGTAGTGTATACTACCTAAACGCGAGAAGTGAACAGAGAATTACTTTTCACGCGAGTCCTCAATTTTTGGCACGGCATCTCAGAATAGTACGTGCATAAAGAACACGTTGGTTTAAAATAAACCGTGACGCAAGCCGATCGATCTATCAATCAATCTGCAAACGGTATCGCAAAGAGAAACACTTGTTCGTTTTCTTTCGCCTAGCTTTTCCCCTTAAAAACTTCCAACAGGGGCGTACTATAATCGAACATAATTATTAAAACATTCGATTCTTACCCATCGACCATTGTTTAAGAGCATTCAACGAGCCATTGTTACGAACATACGTTTAGTAAAACTCGACTAGCAAGGAAGTAGTATCCTCGCTATTATCACCAAGTATTATACAGGAAAGAATAGAAGAAACGTTCGATTATCTACGGTTTACGAACAGTTCAGAACTACTTTAATATATCTAAATCTAGACTACGAGAATCACTTCTATGCACACATGCTGTTTTCCCAACTTTGTCGATCTCACCGTCGCATGAGAAGTGTAAAACGTGGATTGACTTTAATAAAAGAAATCACCCTTGAAACCAGCAGTCGTTCGTCCCCAGTACACCCAACCCCACAAAGACGAAGAAGGGATACCTGATGGAGGGGTTACGTGGTTCGATCGATGCCTTCTCTTAGGGAAAACATCGTCCCAAATTTATATGTGTGCGTAGATCTCTCTGTATGTAGCGAGAAAGTCTGTAAGAGATCGAGTGGATCGAGAATCCCTGCGGCTGAAACTCGACCACGGAACAACCAGCTATCCTAAATTCGTATATTTCTCGTAACTTACAGGCTATAGAGACGACTAAACATTAGCATTGTAGAGAAGAGAGGAGAGCATAGAAGGCCGACGAAACTCGAATGAGATGAAATGGGACGGAAGATACGTTGCGGACAAGCTACGGCAGGTGAATGACGTCAGAAGGCGTTCCGTGACGTCAGAAAGTAACCTGAATATGGGATTCTTCGAGTCAGGATTTTTCACTCGTTTCTAATCTTGATCTTTACTCTGGTTTAATTCAATTTTTCGTCAATTTGTTGTAGAACTTGTGAGTGTTTGACTTTCTCAGGAATACTGGTATATATGTGTATCTTCAGTTTTCTTTCAATTCAGACATGACCCTAAAAAATATAAAGAGCGTCAATTATCTGTTTTCCTTATAGAAACCGATTCATTTCTGATGAAGTTGAATTGTATATTGTTTGAGGATTTAGTAGTTTATAAATTATTGAACTACAATCTAAGTAAACTAATAATATTTCAGAAATATGAATCATAATATCCATGTTTGTATCGAATACTTTCATGAATAATTAAACTTAACACGCAATGGTTATTTACATGCATACATTATAAAAGAAAAAAAAAAGAAATAATTATCTCTTATCTAGTATTAATTGACTTGTTTTTGAAGAAGTTGTATACATATTACTCTTGGGGATTTAATGGTTGACTTATACATACACTTAAAATTACAATAATTCTGGGTCAATATTGGATCGAAGTCCTGATAAACTGATAACATTAAAAAAAAAAAAAAAAAAAACGAAGGTACTTCTTTTGTGCTGAAATGAAAGACAGAACTTTCGACGATGCAAACGGTATCACAGAAATGTATATAAATACGTGTTAAGAAATTAAGCCGCAAACAGATCGTTTCGCTATTTTTACGGATCACAGTGACGTCAGAAGAAGAAGGGAGAGTAAAGCGGGCATTTGAATGTTTGGATTATCCAAGAATCCAGAAGGCTTGTGGACCAGTTCAAAGGAAACTGGACTGTTGTAAAGACAGCTACGTTTGCTTGTCCACCCTAATCTGGTTATTATCACTTAAAACTCATCTATCCTGAAAAAAATCTATTCGAATCTTATTCAAACCCTAATCTCACCTTTTACTAAACCTCTGATTAATTTACAGCGATGTGACCACGTTAATGATCTGTTACAGACACTCTCGAAAAGAAAGTTTCTTCAGAGAAATTTAATGATCGTCGAATTCCTGGAACTAACAAACTCTAGCTGGAGCTTTTAAAATCAGCAACCCTCCCTCTGATCGTTTTCCACTGACCCTCGTCCACTGAACGAACAGAAGAAGGAACAATTCATGGCGGACGAGGGGAACGCGTAACAGGACGTGACCCCGCAACGAACTCAGGTCGGAGGGGGTTGGAGGGTGCCAGGAAAGAAGGGAATTTGCTGGTAGTGTACGTCATTGGCATTACTTTCGCATTGACTAAGTACTCGGCGACCTACTAACCGTCCTGTGAAACGTGATCGTCATTAACCCCTTTGCCTCTATGAACGAGATATCTTACGTGCCTGTTTTTCAATATTTGTGACTGAATGCGGTTTCATGTGAAAGAGATATATAATAGAATTTCTCTGTCAACATTATAACTTAGTCTATGTCAATATCGTTAACCCTTCTACGCTCATGAACTAGATATCTCCACCTGGTTTATAATATTTACAAATGGATATTGTTTTATGTAACAGAATAATGAAAGAAATTTTGTAACAACTTTTCTACACTTGCCGTCAAATAAATACTTTTACGCTATATAAAATTCTCTTTGAAGTATAATTGATGCAAGCGATATAGTGAAGTTGTGAGTTAAAACGTTAAATGGAATGAATTAAAACATTAAATCTTATACGTAAAAACACGTTAAACTTCAAGGAGCAAAAGTGACTCAAACATTGATATGTAACATTTATGAATATTAAGCGAAATAGTGGATTACAGTGTAAAATGTAATGTTCTTATCTCTACCGCATTGATAAACTAATGTTTATTAATTGAAACAGACCTAATCGATGTTCTATCTCACTTACTTTTAAAATGTAATGGAGCAAATACATAAGTAACAAACATTCAGTAAGAGATAGATGACTGCAATTTTTCCCTCGTCAACTTATTTCTAGAACCTGTTTTCCATATTGCATGTTATACAGTCTTTTTTTAAATGCGCTGCATACAAAGAAACAATAGATTGTGAATTAACAAGTATGCCTATTCTAAACGAAAATCTCGAGTTCTTTTTCTCCCATTATATCAACTTTAACGTCTCGCCGATTTTATGACCACGCTGTGTCTCTTCCACCAACCGTACTGCTGCTAACCAACAAGCAAGCCACAGACCTGCTAGGTAGCATTACTGACGAGTCCATTAGCAGATCCTGGATGAAACGCACTCTCCCTTCCTTTCCTATCCCTCTCCCTCTTTCCTTCCTATTCCAACAGCGTCACCGAAATTGTTTTCAAGCGAATAACATACTACATCTATATAGCATCATTAACCTTTACATTCATTTCTGTTAATGAAAAAAACACGTAAGATATTTCGATAGATGAGCGAAAGAATTAGTAACTATTGAAAAAGATACACGCAGTATCAATAATATGTATTTACTGTATTATCTCGCTAAGGATTTTGGCTGACGCGCACGTTACGATAAGCGTTATTTTCCCCGCGTTTTAGATTGTTTGCCGTGCATTAACTTCGTGCGTAAAATGAAAATAAAATCCTTCGGAAAATTACAACGATTAAATTTGTCAGACACGTTTCCTTGGAACGAAACGTCACGCGTAGCTTATTGATTGTGATACAGTAATCGACGTCGATCGTAAATGTTTACATTTCTACGATTTCCGTGGTTATCTACCGGCTTGGTGAATCACTTGAACGTACATAATTTCTTCCCGATAGAGAGTGCAAGAGACCGATAAAAGATATGATCGACGTCGTATCTCGCAACTGGAACGCTGTCAATTGAACCGAAGACACCACTTGTCTTCGAGACCCGCGACGACTTTATATTTCGAACCAATTAAAGACGATTAAGATAGCTCTGGTGCAGCAATTGGTCGGCCAATCGCGACGCAGTCTCCGTCTTTGCTCTGGCTTGCGCGTCTCCTTTTTTTTCTTTCTCTTACTTCGTTAATATATGAGTCAACGCTAGGTTCAATCCAAAGTTTGTGTAGGGAAAATCAACAGTTTGTTTCCCTTTGAGTCTTCTGTCGCTCCCTCATTTCTCTTTTTCTCGCTCGAGAAATTACTCAGGCAATTAGACTCTGTTCTTTGTTCAAAGAGACAGACAACGTTAATTCGACCGATAAACTGATACCAGTCGACAGAAAGACACCAAACGAATTATCGCCTCGCTTTAGAAACAGAAGCAATTAGAAGAACGTCGCGAGGAATTCACGCGTTCGAAATTCCTGGCCTGGTATCGCTCCGTTTCCATACAGGACGTTATAGCAAAAGGGTAGCACGAAATTATTGGACAATAATTCAAGGTCTTCGATGCGTCCAGCGGATTGCATTTCCTTTGTCGTTCGTTTCTCTTACGTGACTCATTGCTCGAATGGAAATAACGTAATCTCTCTCTGAAAAGTATGGCAAGAAAAATAATAAAAAAGGAAAAAAGAAACGTTAAAGAAGAGAATGAGGAACGCGACGATAACGAAGATATATTGCGTGTGATTCTGTTCGTTCGAGTCGCTTTTAAGATCGATCACCTTGAAAACGACTGCTAACGTAAATATCGCTTTCACGATTCTTAGAAACGCGACATGCTTCAAGGTTGGTCTCGAATTAAAAACAGGTGCCTGTAATTTCATTATCACTGGTTGTATAGTGGTTATTGTTCACGATGTACGTAAATTGCAACGTTTGAAACTAAATATAAATTCACAAGAATCATCCGGACGTCTAATGTTCAACCTCGAGCAATAATTAGAAAACGCACTGGATGATGAAAGTGTCATATTTTTGGAGAACACGTGTAGTCGACGAATAAAGACGGCGTCGTGTTATTTTTACCTCGTGGATTCACGTTTTTGCAAAAGTAACGCGTTCTAGATATACACTAAAGTAAATTATGTTTGTTTTCGTGAAAAACTCGTGCTCAAATGTTACGCAATATTCGGTTTACTGCTATTGTTATATCAAAAGATAACGCAAATACGCCTGCTTCGTAGTTAAATAAGTGTCAACAATGGCGTTTCACATTGACTAAATTTCGCGCCATCTTACCAATATTTCCTACACTGAATAGTAGATAATTATTTTATTATTTCCAATACCAAATCAAATTACCGATGAAAATACACGGACAGTTCACGAGTAATTATCATGTTTTTATAACAAAAAATTCATAAAATAAGGAAATATTCTATGGTAATACAATAGTTTAAATGTAAAAGCTAGTTTCATAACAAATACGACACATGCATTAGTAGATAACGAAATACTGACGCTTGTACCGTGTGAATTAATGATTATTGATCCCCTATGTAAATTTGTGGTAATCTCAGATATCGTTAGTCAAGCAAAAGTTCTTACAGCAGTAATTTAGCTTGCGTAATCGTAGGCTGCTCGATGTTCAAGCTTTCGTTCTCGTTATACTTCTACGCCGTTGAAAATTCTCGAACGAGGAAAAAGCTTCGACTTAAGCAGGAAGAATCTCATTACAGCGGGAGCCGGCATTGACTCAGATGTCGAGAAGTTGTTAAATCAGGATTTACCGAAATTCCTCGCCAGTCAGCCAATGATATTCCCACTAACATTGAGATATCAGACGACCGAGCAGACGAGAGGAACGTAGTGGATGTTAAAATAACCGCGATGACGGAACAGGAAAATTTGACAGTGTAGCCTAGGCGGTCGCCATGTTGGCTATTCCGATCGAGTCGAAGGGCCACAATCAGGGCTGCATCGTTAGGATGCCATTATCGCTGCATAGAAATTGTAAAATTACAAACTATTACGAAAAAGAATGTTCGTTATTATACCTGGAGCTCCCTAACGGAGCCTACGGTTGCCTAAATTCCCGGCTCGATATATCGGCCTCTCGTATCCACGAACAGCTCCTCTCGCTCTCTCCCTCCTGCTGCGGCGGGCCTTCTTCCTAGCTTCGGCTTCTCACATCGATGACTATGCACTTTCCTTTTCACACCTCTCTGTCTCGAACCACGTCGAGAAACAGAGCGAACGCACTCTTAAGGCGATGAAGCCTCAACGACCGAGACGAGTCTGTGTTTCACTACGATTTACTGTCTCGCGACACAACCGCGACCGCCACTGCGTTTTAAGGTTAACCGTCACTGCTTGAACTCGAAGAATGGAACAGGCCACAGCTTGTACCGCGATTTATTATGACTAGGCGAATGATACGACGTTCAGAGAGTTATTTTCATGAATAAAAACTGTACGAAGCGAGCGGAGCTGCTGTTCCTGCTACTGCTGCTTCAGGGCTCTGGCGGGCGGCAGGGCGGGGCTCCGTGCTTCGACTCTCGTAGACCCCGTATACCTCGAAGTCGCCGGTCCGCGAAAATACCCGAACGTCACGAGCGACCTCATCGGCCGTCTCCGCGCACCGCCATTTTCGAACGTGAAATACGACGATTGAGTATGTTTGGCGCCATCGACACGAAGTCACGTAAATTAAAGGAAATTGTAAGGAAAAAGAGTTTGGATCAATTTATTTGACAGATAGGATTTGTGGAAAATTATCATGTTATAGGTAGTGTGTTTTTTTTGGGTCGGTATAGTGATTGGTATGAAAATTTGGATGGAGAGATTATTGGAGGGAGGCGTTCGATTAGGTGAGTTATGGCGTCCCTTAGATTTTAAACGACAAACGTCGTTTGATTCGGTCATTTGATTTTGCGATGGAATTATTAGAACTTTGATTTGAATAAATAAGCATTTTGTTAGTGTCAATAGAAAATGAATGGTTTTATTATCTAGTATTTATATATATATTATGATATGTAACGTATTCTAGTATGTAGTCTACCAGCAATGTGATTAATATTTGTATAATTAGTCGTGAGTAATTATACAAGTAGCATTTTTCAATTTGAATTACATATGCAGCTCTGTTATATTAGAACTAAATGAAGTACAGACATTGATTGTGGTTCATATCAGTACGTGTTGATATATGCTTTGAATATTTATTCGCTTCGAATATCTTTTCGATTTTAATTTCGGATGAAGCTTTTATGTTAGAGCTACGTATGTACATATACAGGAGATACAGAGATTGACTATAGTTTATGCAAGTATATATATACGTATATATATATAATTTCGAATATCTGTTCACTAGGATAGTAAGAATTATGTCGATAAAACAGTCTAACAATGATATCGGCAGTTGGATTTCCAAGTTCGTGCGTTGAATCTTTTCTTTGATTCTGTATTTGTATTTATTGAATTTCATGTATTCAAGGCGTTATCTCACTACATGCATCATCAGTATTACAATTAATATTTGTTTTTCTAACTGTAATTTGTAACAGTTTCCTGGTTTTACCCTGTGATAATCTTTGATTTCTTCACGATGCTGCCTTTAAACGAAAGATGTCAAACTAGTCGACACTAAAATCATACTATCGATAGATGATATCGATATTCATCGAGTATTCTTAAATAGCGTTAGTTGAAAGACAAAACTGATTATGAGTTCGATTCTTAATATAAATGTTAACAAGTGTTTGTGCCAGGATAAGAAAGAAGAAGCTGGTTTGGTGGAATGGACATTGACGATGAGATCTTTGCCCAGAAGCTTGTTATCTCGACATTCTACACGTTGCTGTCCACTCATCGCTAAATTATCCAGAATCGTCATCATGATATGAAAAGGTAAGTGTTTCTCGTTGAGATATTTAAGTTACAACTATGTATTAGTTTGTTACAACGTGATGGTTCAGAACGATCTATAATTAACCTCGTGTTTGAATGTGAGCTGCATCAAAGCTTGCTGATGGTTAAACAGAAAGAGACAATGTGTGTAGTTATATCGACCGGTAAAGCGCACGAACTAAGATATGTACATAAAATGGACAATAAAATGGTCACGACAAACGTATATCTAGAAATGTTTAAATGAGAGACTATTACTGAATCTAAAAACTATGTATACAAATGATTATTGAAATGTTACACGATATAATATATACGAATACAAATTAAATTTTTTGTTAGCATAATATATGGGAGTAATTATTAGGATTAGGAAGATACAGGTTGTTTCAGAAACATTATTACAAACATAAAAATATTGCTTTCGTAATTTTATAATCCTTCTTTTAGTATATTATTTAAGAGTAATTATTAAGATTTAGTATGCAAGATGGCTTAGAAAAATCGTTGTACAATATAACGTATAATATAATATAAATATAAAAATGGTGCTTCTGTAAGTATTACGAGTGTTCTTGTATAATCTTTTTCTTCAGCGTGATATTTGGGCGTAATTACTAGGGTTTAACATACAGAATCTCTTAGAAAAACTACTATACACACAAAAACCGTACTTTTCTTAATTGCTTTTCTCAATTTTTAAATGAAACAATCCAAAGACAAAACTTAGGGATTTATGAATGTATAGATAGAAGTAGAACTCTGTTTTCATTTAATAATAACGTTCATAAGTTTCTCAAGTGCTACGTAACTAGCGCAATAACCAAAGAAACAATTTGACCCGTTCTTTCGGAAGAATCCACATTATCCAGTGACATCCCTTCCTGAGTGTACATCTGACCGGATTCCAACAGAACGGGGACAATACGGTGGAGAAAGAGACGCAGGACCTTATCAATATTATCACTAGCTCGGCGAGGGGATATGATAGGGCGGTGTAATCGGGTGGTGAGTGACGTTGGTGGGGACAGCCCAACGACGCAGGCGCCGCGTACGACCCCCCTAACGTACCATCGTCGCCGGCGTCGTCTTCGTCGTCGTCGTCGTCGCCGTCGCCGAGAGAGACGTCGGCCCGTCGTGCCTCCTCGTGTTTTCAGTTCCGACCGAACGACGGCGACTAACGAAACTGCGGAAAATCCTTCCGTGAGGGAAGCTTTTACTCTTGTTTCGTTCTCCTTCCGGCGTTTTGCTCGGCACGCGGCCTCGAGATGCCTCTTCGCCGGTAGACGCACCGACTCAAAAGGTGGGAGCACGCGGGAAAGCAACAGTGTTTAGCGATACAAGCCCGTGGATACGGTGCCGGTTGTCGAAGGGAAGTTACTCTCGTTTGGAACGTTCCTTTAGTTAGAATACATCGGAGTACGCTGAGAGCACAGTGACGCAGGAGCTTCGATTTTGGACCTGCAAGGCGTGGTGGCCAGGAGAAGAATGTAGTTGTTCGAACACAGACATTCGTTTTGTACATTCGTTGGATTTTATATGTTCTGTGTAAATTATCGAAAATATGCGAGTTGCCTTGTACGAACAAAAGGAGTACATTAGAGAGAATCGATGAAACAAATAGTGGTTTCGGTGGGTAGTGTCAGTGGCCGTCGCCAACAGGTTACAAGAGCCGATGAGTATTTCGAGAAATATCGGGAGAAATCGTAAGAGGCACTCGTACGATCCGCCTGTTTATTGTTGCGGAGAATGAAGAAGAAGTATAAAAATAACTGTCCCTGAGTTCGAGCTGAAATGCACAACCGCCTGACCCCCACGAACCAAGTTATTCGATTTAGGGGAGTGTACTACGTTGCAACGTGTAATCGCGAGCAACGATCGTAGTGAATCAAAGTCGAGACCCGCGCTTTGGCATTTTCGTATTAAACGCAACTACAAATCCACCACGTGCCTTTCTCGTTGTCATTTCGACGGTTCGTTTCCCCTTCTCTTTACGATTAATCCTCGCTCCTTTCGCTTCTTTCCTAGACATACATATACACGTACAGCCATGATATCCGCGATTCTTTCGTTTCACCCGCTTCGCGTTTCCGCAACCATCGTGGAACAGGTGTCAGCGTTCGTGGAATTCGAGCATTCGTCAATGGCGTTCTACCACTGAACTCGTGGGATCGACGTCTATCGTCGTGGAGACGCACAGCACACCCAGAGAACATTTCCCGAGATACCCACTCAACAACACTTTGTGGAAATGTCCGCACAATGCGCTTCTTCGAGACGTCTACTGTTCATTCCTCCGGATGTAGAGAAGTTTGACTTCGAGCCGACGAGGTCGAAGCTTCTCCGAATTTTCAACGGAGAATCTGCCGCCGAGAAGGTGCGATCGTACGGGTCAACGTTGCTCAGACAGTTTTCCGATTTCTTCAGAGACAACCGAGTGTCGAGGTACTCGCGACACGTTGTCCTTTGGCTGTCTTAGAAAGCAATTCTAAATTAGCTAAACGAAACAACAAAGGAGAAACGAAGAAAAGTTTAGAAAAGAAAATTAATTAGGGAAAATTAGCGCGATTCGAGGAACCAAGGGAAAACGTGGATCATCGGTGAAGAAAAAGAGGGAATTTTCGTGCACAAACGCAGAACGAAATCGTCTTAGATCATTAACACGACGTTTTCCAGATTTCTGGTGCCCTGTTCTGGAATTCGTGGGAACACCATTCGTGTGGCGCGTGCTATATCAACTATAAATAGATGTTCTCTCGCGTGGATTGTACGTCTTGAGCCAGGGCAGACATCAGAGGTATATACAGCGGAACCTCGTGTCACGCACGTCGAGACGACATTTAGGCTCGACCTTCTCTTGTGTCCTTGGATCAACTGAGAGGATGAACCATATGTCACTTGCTACAGCCTGTTTCGATCTTTAGATACATCTAGGTAGACGAGTATTGGGTCCAAAAAGGAAGTCAAACGAAGACATCCAGCCTTCTCGTAAGGCGAACGTATCGACTCTGTCCACGCAGCTTCGTATGCGAATTTTGTACAACAACAACACCAAGAAACAACGATACTCTCGCGGAAGACGCAAAAGTAATTTAACGTAATAGAGGGGTGTTCCTCGAAGTAAAAGGCAAAGGCACACGCGTTACTGTTAAGTGCAACTGACATTATACTTTGTGGCCACTTTTCTTCGTTCACTATCTCCTCTCATTTTTTGTATCTACGTAAAGGAGTCTAGAAACAAAAAAAAAAAAAAGAAAAAAAAGAAAAGAACATCAATTCGTCGTCCGACTAGCAACGAATCTTCTCCTTCGTTTTCTTCTCATTCTTTTCTTTAATCGTTCTTTAGGGGAAACAAAACAGGGTTTACACACTGGGAACGAATTGTGACGAACATCGCCGACATTAGCTGGTGCTTCTCTTTGTCATCGACGATCATTATGCTCAACTCGTGCTGTGCTTTTTTCTACCGTGCTTGTACGCATGCTGCGAGTGTTTTTTCAGTGCTGTAGTGTTACACGTTAATTATTAAAAGCAGGCTTAACGAGCCTTCGATCGAACGCCAAACGTCTCGTCGGCCCAGGTACCTGGGAATATTCCTGCGATGCCTGTTAGACGAGGTCACGTGGCGCCCAGGACAACGATCATCGAAACTATCATCAGGAAGTTCGATACTCACGGTGAGCCTGGGTAACATCATACGAGACAAAAACACTCGAATCAATCAATGTTAATGAATTCTTTTGAAATAATTTGTATTTCCTGTAATAATTTCTGCAATTCGACATGAAAGATTGGAAAATATTTACATTCGTCGATCGACATATTTCGATAAATTAGAAACACTATTTCGACTCGTAATTAATTTTATATTATATTCCAAAGCAGTATTATTTTTTTATTATTTTTGAAGCAATTTCATTCATTTTAATTGAGATATCTGCAGTTCTGTCTTCGTTGACGTTGAAAATACAATCGCTTATTCTTTATCGCGAATTTTAGCAGGGACGCAATTATACAAAATCATAAGCCTCGAATAATTTATCACGTGCCATTTATATCTCGGTTAGACGTCGATACCGAGCAATTGCACAGTGGAAAATTTTCATTAAAATTAGATAACCAATTTCACGGTTTGTCATTTGTTTTCATTATCATTCGTCGTATCGATCAGATCGAGAGAGAGGAAAAAAAAAGAAACTAAAACGAGGATGTTGGAATAACGAGGGTGATAAAAAAATAAAGATCAATTTCCAACATTTGCCTTGAATAAGTACGCTTCTCCTTCGTAATATTCGTGGTCGTATAAAGTTTAATGAAAGTTTTTTAAGAGGCGCGCAACTTCCCTTCTCGGGGAAGATTAAAATAAAGTTAACAGCTCGAGGGTTGTCGTTCTAGCTGGCTAGATATAATCGAAGTTTTTAGAACTGTTCCACCTGATATGGAACGAGTAGGCATCGAGCCAGAACTCCGTTTTCAATATTATTTAAAACATCTCGGCGGAAGGCGAGGTTTTATGGAAGGGGATAGAATAGGGGATGGAATCGGTTAAATGGAGGAAAGGGGTAGTTCTGTTTCACACTAGGACAATGCATGTCACTGGCAATATCACTCGAGGTATGCCTAAAGTCCTTGCAAGGGAAGGCAAAGCTAGAGGAAACCGACAGGTTTTTCAGATGTGCGATTGATCGCGGTAAAACGAACTAGAGCGCGTATTTTCTTTCGTCTTCTCGTTGTTTACTCGTACTACCTTGCTGAAAGATTAGCTGTCTCAGAAGTCTTTATTAGAATTCCAGAATTTTATCTATAGATCTTTATAAACTTCACCTTATCATAAGATAATGGCTTCCTAAAGTTTAATGCAGAATAAATTGTTCGTCTGTTCGTTTTCTCCTTGAAAAGTTCTATTAAATTTTATTTAGAATGCAATATGGAGTTCTAGCCTATTAATATTAATAAATCCCATTTTAGTATCGCAGACGATATACACAATTATCTTGATTGTACTTTAATGCCGATAATTTTATACTGATTACACTTTATGATCAGTCACTGCCTGTTTTATTGTTTAATATCTTTTAGTCTTCCTAAGACGCATATAAAATGAATTATCTTCTAGTTGTTTTCCTTTAAAACATACCGTTGAATTTCGCGTCAGTAACGTGGAAGGTATAAGTAATTTTCTTCACGATCGGTCGTTGATATACGACCGAACACTAAACGTGCTTTCATAGCTGAGCTTGTGCGGATTAAGTGCTCGAAAGAGTCTTTAATCCTTTGCACAAAGGATCTGGCAGGCTTGCGCCGAACGATGCGGCTTTCAGCAAAATATTTTCTTCCTTCTGTCAAAAAGTGCGAAATAAATAAAAATCCATTTATTTAATTCTGAAAAAATTCAATACGCTTAATTTGTACCTTTTTTCTACATATTTTTATGGAAACATATAACCGTAAGAAAATTTCACCTACATTTTATTAGAAAAGTGGGATACGTGCAAATACTTTTTAGAATCGCTATATAAGAAATATTAAAAGTATAATACTCGTTATAAGGTTCAGTAAGTGAAACAAATCTCTGCTTAGATACTTTAATTCTATTTTACAAAATATGAATTTATCTACCTAAACATCCACCGTTTTTATCTCTTTCTACCGTTGCCTTTTTTATATCACGTTCGTTCCCCATCTTTACCGAGGAGATTTGATAAGAATTCAGATAGCAAAGTAAGTCGATGAGGTCGTGGTATCATCGCTTGTTAACAAAAGCAGCGGCTGTCGTACGGAAGGGCGGGCGGTAATAGGCATTAACGCGATAAATTCTTGGGAAACCTCTGTAACGCCAATTTATATAATAAAAAATATGTATGCCAGCCCCTTCAGGGTGGGCTTTTGTCCCAGTGGCATTGCTGCCCGTCAAGCCTTGGCTTCTAATCTGACGTCCTCTCTATAGTATGTACATCCAACCGCGTTTCGCTCATTTTTCCTCCTTTCACCCTATCTCCGCGCTCCTTATTCACCAACAAGCCATCTTTTCGATACTCTTCAACTGTCTTCTTGTATCGTAATCGAATACGACAACGGAGGACAATATATATCTTACACGCAAACACCGACAGATCGTAGAGTAGTAGCCCTTGAAAACGTTAAATAATTCCTAACCACGATGACTGCGCGATCGATGAAGCATCTATAACGCACAGGACTTCCTTAGACCAATAACGATCCACCTACGGATTTTTCTTCTCCACGCGTTAATATCTCCTAACTTTGAAAATATTAGGTTGTTGGAAAAATTCAAAGTTCTATTGATGATGGATATATTCTGTATTACATATGACGAGATTAGGAGAGAATCGCTTGTCATGAATTTTAGCTAAATATTTAAATACGTTTAGGATAACTGTTTCTAATTCAACATACTAAAATTGATTTGTTAGGAAAGTTTCGTTTTTGAACGAGATATCGGATGCTAGTTAGAATATTCGGTATAATTATAATAATTATTTCTTTTTATTTTTACTCAATTTTTGCAATAATAAAAAATTGAATAGTCGTATAAATATTATATTAACGGTTTAATCACTACTTGAACAAACTTTAGCTTGTTGTTGAAAGAATAGTTTTCTGAAAAAGTAGAGTTACATGACAGATAACCATGCAAAGAAACGAACCACGTATTATTTAACAAAATTTAAAGTCTTTTGTAACTCTAATCACGGTTTTCCTAAATTAAAGGTTTTATCGTTTGTTCTTCTTCATCATTCTTCTTCTAAGCCTCTAATTTTTGTCAGGAAATATTTCACTCCGTAATAGGAATTTCCATCTAATCCCTGTGTAAGTTTAAGATAATATATCGTTCAATAATAAAACCTCATGGTTTCACGGAAAGCAGAAAGTTCAAACGGTCACGAGATCCCATTAAAACACGTTCATTGTCAACAAATGATATACCGATATTCACAGATATACTTAATTCGGTAAATTACTATTACGAATAATCGTGTCATCAATCATGTTCAGTTGTTTATCCATGTCAAGGTCAGGCTGTTTGTCAAGCACACCCTGGATTCTGTACACGCGTGTACGATTAGGTCGAAAATGTGACACTAGGAACCTGGCACGGTTAGTTTTCGTGTATGAAACTATTAAAAGCCGACAATTAGGGCTGTGGCTGGGTTTAAATTGTACTTTAGGGTGGAATGCCGATACCGTCGTTCTTGCTTATAAATTTCATCCTTATCTTGAAATCATTTTATTTTCTTTACCCTATAATGACGATCCAACGGTTGACAAAATTGTCACGAGAAAAACGGAGAAGGGGAGGAAGCTTTATATGTATCGCAACCACAAATATCATTTTATTTATACGGAAACAGAATATGAATTTTATGAGCCGTGTTTATTGGAGCTGTCTTAAGCAACGAGCCTAAATTGCCGAATGAAATAAGCACGTAAAGATCATTGGAAGCGATAATTACATTTTTGTTGCTTTCTTTATTGTAATGTCACTTTATGGCTGGAAAGACATAAAGTAGCAAACATAAAATGGCTAGAAGTGGAAATAACACGTAAGGTAGATATATAAGAAACAAAGTATATACATATAGTTGACGAAGTTATATAGAAATCAAAGGTATAGCTATTAAACTCATATTATATTTGCTAAAAGAAAGGTTGGAAGTTTCATATTCGAAGGAGAAGAAATTTATTACTATAAAACTTTGACTACATATTTATAGCATATTTCTAAATAGTAATATGATTTTGTATCGGTTAGTGTTCTCTTGGTTTATTGAAATCATTGAAAAGTGGAGTTTCTCCTTGTTTATTTATTTATCAACAAAAGAGATTCGCTAGTAAAAAATGAAGAAGAGAAAGAAAATTATACAAGTATGAGATACTGAATAGTCTATAAAACAACAGTAAAGTGAACGCACAAGCTTGTTGCAACAACCCCTCCAATCCTGACTAGATATGATCTATGATCTCAAAAAGAACTGTCCAAGCTATGTGACATAAAAACGTGTTTTTTTTCTCCCTCTCTGAATTTTTGGGGAGGAGCGAAGGGAAAAGTAGGTCAGAGAGCTTTTCAAGGTCTGAATCTATTCGACCATGGTACGTCGCCTGTTCGATGAATCACCGATTCCATTGGAATTTATGAATTTGTACGCTTGTTGGCTTTTCCTCGTGATAATCCGCTTTTCGACTCCGTTAATCGCGAGAGGGAAACGCCAGCTAATGTCGACAAGCTGAGTCAGATTTCCACGAAATTCTTACCACTTTGGCGCCAAACGTCGACTCGAACTTTCAAACTAAATTTTTGGTGAATTCCAGCACTTGGTCGCGTGATGAAATAACCTTGCGGACGAAAGTAGTTCTCTTATTTCCTTTTCTTTGAAATCGATTTTACGTTCGTTCTGGCAAATGTTTAAATTAATACGGAGATTATAGACGAAGAATGTGTTATCAATTAATCGCATCTACCAAACTTGTCCTGTTATTTGACATTTGAAGTTAAATACAAGGTTGTTCGAAAAGTTTGTAGCGTTTTTGTTACAAACATCTATTATATAATTAAAACTATCGAACAAATACTGTTTTCGTTTGGATGCAAAAGAGAATGAAAGGAAAGTTTCAAGAATTTGTTAATAAAACAGTACCCAAAAAATTTTGAATCTTAAAAAAGAACTTTGTATTTTTGCTGCTGTAATAATTAGTCTTGAAGACAGCCACCAATTCCTAGTCGACTAACATTCGCATTAATAAACACCTACGCTTCTGAATATCAAATCTACTTTCCTTCCTCTTCCTATAAACACAATTTAAACATTGGAGTCGCGTTGAATCGGCGTTTTAGTCTTTCACGATAAACAATTCGAACCTCCATGAAGAAGATAGCGGAAATTCCGGCTAGTCAACAACAGAATGCACGCGTTTCCGTGTTTCTTTCCTCTTCTTTTTATTTTTTCGCTGCTCTTTCCTGTCGTTTACGAGCGCCATACCTGTACATAATAACGAGAATACGTGTGCTGCCGCGCGATAAATTCGTGCAGAAACTTTGGGCTGTTGCCAGGATGGATATTTAAAATTCTCCGCGGTTCTCCACGAACCCTCAGCTTTTTTTCACTGCGATGGACGAAGGGAAGGCATCGCGGATGCTATGGACGTTAATGCACGGGTTCATCAAGTCGGTTGCCAATCCAACCGATTGCTATAATTACCATTGCGTCGAATGCATTATTCACGATTTGCTGTCGGGGCCGCGATTATGAATAATTTCACGTCATCGAGCGCCTTATCAGCGAATATGTCGTTGCCGGCAACTGTGTTCGTGTAACGCTTCTTGTGTGAAAATTCTTGTGTGAAATGCACCAGCCGAATACACGATTCGTTACTTAGCTTCAATTTACCGTTGCAATCGTATGCACTTTTAATTTCGTCGCAAGAATACCTTCGAGTTTTAGAACGATCCAATTCTCAAGCGTTAGGGCGTGGATGAAGGAACGTAGGGGCGCCAGGTTGGGCTAGATTATGTATGAGGGGTGAAATCTAAATTGGAGCAGAGACGATTGTGCTTAGATTCGATTGGCTGCGTTTCCACGCGTACTCTGGTATTGATAGATACGGAAATCATTAGACAGAGATTAATACAGGTGTTTGACAATGGAATTTAGGCAACTTGAAAATTGAGAAACACTTGAAACTGTGGAAGTATAGTTTAAGCGATGCCAATAACGAAACTGTTCCTTCTTTCGGTAAATATAAAGTTTATAGGGGGTAAAGGCAACCTTTAAAGTTAGTTAATTAATCACGATCGTGATGAAATCGCAATGTGAAACAGAGGAACATCTAAATTAATCAATTTTAATATTTTCAATCTTCCAAGCGTATTTGATCATTGAATTTTTAAAGTGTATTTTCTTTACTTATTTCCCAATTATCAGAGCCGTTTCATGTAGCAAGAAGAATGTTTTCGTAATACTTAAAAAAATGTGGAAAGTATAAAGAAGAAGGACCTAAAAATAATTAAGGAACAAAGTAGCAACCTTTGCATTTTTCGTATACCCTCACGGTCGATCCTTTTTGGGTGGGTCTCGTTAACTTTTAACGAAATCCATACCCTTACTCAGTCGCCTATGCAAACAAAGGCACGCTCTAGTACATCTTGGGGCTAATTAAGCCCGTGGTTTCCGAGTAAATATTTTCATAAGACGGATCACTTAAAATTCTTTCTTAGCGAGTTAGAGCGGCAAACCGGAAGTTTCACGACATCACGGAGGATCCCGTAATCAGAACGTAAGAAGCCATCGTCGAAAATAAAACGAAGGCGAATCAGAAAGCGGGCCCAACAAATGTTCAAGAAAATTTCATCAATTTTAGTTAAATGTCGAAAGTATTTTCTCGTAAATTCATACTAATTATTGTATTGATATTTAGATAAATAATTTTCATGCTTGGTGGTACGGAGTTCTAATTTAATATGGTTTTCATAATTAGCGACGCAGAGCATGTGAACATGCATCAAATATATTGGAAATGGAACATGAAATGTCATAAAGAAATCGAATAACTGTTATTGCATCTCTCGATTCTTTAATGATAGATAATTCATTAATAGATAATATATAGAATAATGTATAATAATAAATAATGATATATGATGCATAATATATAACAATTGACAATAATATAGCCATATTATAGTAATATCATATTAGGAGGCACGAGTGTATTAATCATTCACAAACTTGAACTCAAAATACGCACGAAAGCTATTTTCAGTCACGTGAATTATATATGTATGCGCATAAGGATTGCCTAGCATAGTTTTCCTAATAGAAAAGTCATCGTCTCAACCTCGATACCTTTTTGAGTTGAGTTGATTGTCATTTGCTTGGGAACGAATCCCTCGACACACGGTTCGAACGCCACGAACAATTCCATTTGCAATTGCAAGGCGACGCGATACTCGTGAAATAAGTGAAAATAAACTCGAGCATTGTTCCCAGTTAACCCATTTGCGTACAAAGTTCTTCCGACTGGTCCCAAATATTGCCAATATGATGGTAATAGTCGTGTCTCGTTAAAGTGGCAATGAAATTTCAAAATGTTTTATACGACACGTAGAATATACACATAAAAGTTATCTATGGAAAGCGTTAAAACATATGAAATTCTTGGACGAGTTCTTGGCTCTTCATGAGAACCAAATAATGACGTATTACTACGTGATGGATGGATTATTTGTTTCTCAGGATGTTTCGCGGGAAGGAAAGCAGAGATCATTAGCATTGCGATGTTTCTTCTCGTCGACACGATTCGCGAATTTTCGATCTGTAACACGTTCCGATTCGTTCGCGAGACGATTCCTAGAAATTGATGCGATGCCATATATCTGAAGAGGTTATTTTTCATCGTCGATGTTGATCGAATCGTACATGAATCGAACACAAATCGAATGGTCTGCAATTTTCGCGGAAATCTTAATTCGTTCGTGTCGCGTGCAAAACACGCGTCTACTACGCGTGGCATCTGTGATTTAACGTAGACCACATGTGTCGCTGAAATATCTTTCGAAATTGAGTACTGGCCTAGGCACCATTCAAATTAGTGTTATAAATACGTGTGATATTTCGCTGGAAGGGGATCGTTTCGGACATTCCTACATTACTCGGAAAATTGTTTATAGCTCTTGGAATATTCGCGTCGTCTGGGTTAGTTTTTCGCGACAGATCGTTAACACTTGCTCAATGGCGCATTCTATTAATAGCCTTGCGAGCTTTGTCTTAAAACGCCTTTCGTATTATCTTTTCGATTACGAAAACAAAGAGAAGAGCTTGGCTTGACTAATTGATGTGTCTTGCAATTTTCAGTTCAAGCGATTCTCCAATGTCTGTGAAAATAATTTTAACGGTTTACCGAATGATTTTACAGTCTTATGAAAATCTTCTTAAAACATCTTCCATATTATCCCCGTAATTTAGAAAAGAGAAAGAAGAAACAGGTATAGCTATAACCAATTATTGTTTCGTAACTTCTTGTACAAGTCTTTTTAGCACGCTTACGGTAACGATCTTAACGATTTCCTGAATTGTATTTACGTTAAATTCCACTGATCCTTTCGTAGCCTCATAAAGATTTTCTTAAGATGTCTCCTGCTTTTCTTAGGCTTATGGGGATCTTAAGACAGCTTTCATATTATTCTTCCGATTTAAAGAAGCTAAAAGGAAGAAGAAGAAGGAGATGCCAGTTTAGTCAGTCGGTGTCTTGTATTTTCAGTGCAAGCCTTTCTAGAACGCTTATGGAAATAATTACCACGGCTGGTGCAAGCGACGCGCAATTTTCGCCCCTAGGGAGTTCTTTGAGCGTCCAGCTGTGCCGTTTATTGTTTTTCATTTGCTCGATGCTGTGCAGTCGATTCGCGGGTTCTTTGAAGATATCTCCCTTCATTTTCACGACTCACTCGTCGGTGTATCTGCAACGTCGCGTTCAAATAGTCGTTTAATTGCGTCGTTTTAACCAAAATTAAACGTAGACCGTGATTTCATACAGGATATCATTCAACAATCGCCGATATGATTGCTTTTCTTAATGCGAGAATTTGCCATCGAAGAATAATACCTTCGAATTCGATAGCGCGAATCCACGCGATGAAAATAAACCATGATCGAGCTTGAAATTTCCCAGAGACCTTCATTCGATTATGGCCCAGTATCGAGGAGCCTGAGAATTCAATAATTTCCACCAAAATCTAATCCGATTTTCAAGGTATGGAAATCTATCTTCCGTGTATAATCCGCGTGTTATCCTAGAAACGAGATACCAATCTAATTTTCTTCCGACTCGAAATATTCATCAGCCACGCTGGTTAAACTTTTAAACGACTACTGCGAGCAGCGAAATAACTCGTAAAAATTGATAAATGCAATATTATCGTTAAACGTAGGTATAGTGATTTAGATATTGTTTTATCGAGGCATGAAAATTGTTTCAGGATAATAGATACTTTATAGAAGCTTGCAACAAATTGCAAAATTTCTATAATTTAGAAAATAAATTATTTGAAATTCTTTTTAACAACTACGATGTTAGGAAACGCACACAAGAATTCGCGATTTAAATTATCCGAGAAAGAGATTGCAAATGAAACGTTGTACTGGCCCAACGTTGATTCCTGATACTTGAAAAACATGCAACGTAGCACTGTGTTGTTGCTTATCAAACGTAGATATTCCTTCTTTTTATAGTATTTCCTTGCACATTCCAATATAAGAATTTCTTAGTTAGTTTCCTTAGTTTTCATGTGTACATGCAATCTGTCTTTTTTCCCCGTTAATCTTATAATCGATATTTGTATACCTATACGATAACATTGAATAGATAAATTTTGATAACCTACCCCTCAAGGAATCAAACGCGATCATTTTTAGACTTGGCAGATCTCTTCATCCGATGCCCCTAATAAGATTGATGGTTTCGAGAGTAGCTGTCGGTTTCATCCACCATGACGCAGTCCCTCGAAATATTCCAATGCGTTGAGTTACGGACCGCAAAATCTTAGATTGTCGTTCTTTCGCGGAACTTCTATTTTCTTCGGCGACACGAGGCGCAAGTGCGTTCTTGGCACGGAAGGCCTGCTGCATACTTCACCGGAATCCCCGGTGGACATCGGTTTAAAGAAACCGTGCAGAAACGATGACTAACGTCGCCAGGAGGGCCGCGAGAGCAATGAAGAAAGCAGCGCGGGAGGAAAGTTACCAAATCCCCATTCACCTCCTCGACGACGATTCCAATCTCATAATTCAATGACTCGTTCCACTTTCCTGATTTCCAAGCGGTGTATACCCATGCGTTACGCGCGCCCTGGCTAACGTAAACAAAATATCGACGCAGATTTTCCACTTGGTCGTGCGATATTTGTTCTGTAGCAAATCGTATATTTAAGGCCCCATCGCTCTTACAAGCTTCCTTCGACCTTGTTTCTCGCCGCAAAAATCATTGAGACATATTTCAGCTTGAAAAGATTTACAACAAGTTAAGGAGACAGTCGTTTCATACGAGTGAGGTAAAATTATTGGTGAAATTTGACAAGTTACCAGCTTGTAGCATTTGTAACATTTTGGCGAAACGTTATAAAATCATAAAGCTCGATGTAAATTCAACGTAACGAAAAGATTTATAACGAATTGGGAATAAGGACGTTTTACATAATTAAACTAACGTTATTAGTTACCGGCATTAATATACATTTTAATCAGACTTTAGAATTGCTACAATTATAAAATTCAACCTGTAAGCTGTACCGACGACGAGTCATTAATAAACGAAAACAGTGGTTGATGCGTTTGTAAACAACTTGCATAAACGTTTACGTACACCCTACTAACATTATTAATTAGTAAATTAACGTTACAAGGGTTCGTTCCCAAACTTTCGTCATTCTCACACGCTTCGACTTTATTTTGCAAACGCAATTTTCATTAAAACACTTTTGAGCACCGAAAGATCGAAACCAGGTTGGGAAACGCGAAGAAAGCTTTAAATAAAAATCTCGGAGGGATCATGTTGAGATATACGCACTCTCAAAATTAGCCTGGAACTACAAACACGTCAACCTTGCTGCAACGACGTTGTAATTCAACTTCCCTGGTTCTAGCACAATATCGACAGGTTGGAGGAGCTCTTCCGCCTTTTTTCGCTTTCCTCTTTCTTATCCTCCGCGCTCTGTTGTGGCCGAAGAGAAAACCTGTTCGACCTGGGTCACAGACGGATCACGGGCCAGTTCTATGTTTATATATAGGATGTTTAAATCGAACCGCGTGAGCGGATTTAACTTTAACACGACGACAAGGTCGCTCCAGCTTGTCACAACATTTGCTTGTGGGCTAGCGTGACTACATCGTATTTTCGGGTTTTCGGCTATAAGACGAATCGGCCGACTCGGCTTTATCGTTCAAGGACGGTTCAGTGAGATAAATCGAGAATCATCGCGGAGTGTATCGATGCCGTGGATCGGCCATATGCAAACTGTAATCCGTTCTGCTGAATGCAGCCACGAATTAACAGACGATCAACGGGGGCGATCCTGGATTCTCTTGGAAGTTTGCTTTGTTAGCTTGTTACGTATCGCTACCGAAGAAAGCTGCGTGTCTTCTCCAGTTCTTCGTCAACTTTCGCTGATGCATAGCGATTCGTGAAAGTGTCGGAATGGATTACTTAACCTTCCACTCTTTCTGAATGCTTTGTGTGGTTTGTATGAGATATTCTGGAATTTTGTTACGAGTTTCCTGAGATATAAAGTATCGTGACTGGTATTGGTAAATTTTCAAAGGAATTCTAAAATGTATAGCAATTCATTAGATTTTGTATTGTGTACTGTGGTGAGTCATGGATATTACAATTGTACAGAATGATTCACATAACTTGTTCACCTCGTAAGGTATGCGTTTTATAAAGGAAAAAATGCTTTATAGAGAAATTACACGTTATGATTCTTTTTCGTAAACAACTTATTCGTTTACGAGATATGAAGTTGTAAATTTTTTTTAATGAAATTCATAAAAGATTATCGTGATAAATATTCAAATATTTTCATTACGCACATGATAGACTGCATAAAAAGAACATTCAACGATAAATTGTTGCGATACTTCAAGTAATATATCTCGATTGAAATGTATTAATTTGTTAAAAGGAAGTAACGCGTTTAAAAAGGCGATAAATAATAATCGATTTAATAATAAATAATGTAACGTGGAGGGACATTAAAGGCGACCCCATGGAGATAAGAATAACGCTGCTTTTCTATCCATAAATACGAAACATTGATTTATAGTTGTCAGATTGGATAATTTAACATGCGTCATATGGCGTTTACCGCAACTCTAAATCCTCGTATTGTCGTGGCGGAAACAAAACTCGCAGTAAGTTCCAATTCCGTATATTTATAACCGACCGAGTGGCTATGTAAACGTGAAATGTCGTTTGTTACGATAGAATTGGTACACGGTGCCAGTTTCTGCTCTCCGATTTTATAGAAATTTCGCTAGAAATTAAGATAGCGTTCCTTAAGAACATTCTTTTGGGAAAATCGTATTTATGCTTCGCGCCATAACTTCAATAGGGAAGATTGAAAGGAAATTTTAAGATATCTGCACAATGATATTCCTTTGAAACTTTTTTACATTGACATTAATTCTTAAATCGTAGATGAACGATTGAGAATCGATGTTTCACGTTCGATTTTGGCATACTTTCAACATTCACGATGATTGCGTCCTTTCATAAAAATTCATAATTTTTCACTGTTACTTTCTCTTCGTAAAGCAAATAGTCTTTAATCCAAAAGTATTCGTTTAACACTTTTTTCAGATTTAATTTATTTTCTAGTTTACATTATAGCGGAAGACTTAAGAATCGATTCGTCAGAAATATTCTACAATCTCATCGATAAGCATCCCTTCTAAATCTTCTCCAATTTAGGTTCGTCCCTTTTACTTGTAAATTGTGGAACATCCCGTAACGATTGACACAACTTTTACGTATAGCATATAGCTATATCATTTTCAGAAACTCTCGATTAACACTTTCACTTATCACTTACTTCACGAACTTTATCTTGAAAACGATCGCAAGCATTTGTCCCCGGTTCTTGAAAACGGATGTATATCTATGCTCATGGAACAGAAGAAATCGAGGACCGTGATCAGTTTAGCGACTCGAAAAGATAAGAGAGCCGAGGCGGTCAGTATTTTGGAACAAACGGATAGCAAAGTAGTTCTCGCGGCTAAGTGACATCCTTGGCAAAGGGCCCAGCCCTGCGAGCCTGTCTCCGATGCGAACTCGGCAAGATCTATTTCTAGTTCGGCCGATAAACTCGCCACAGCGAATGAGATTCGTAAAAAGAACCCACGCGTCTCGTTTGTCCCTAGTCTATCCACGATTCGTACTTGTTTTCTCGTAGGGTTTCACGCCGCCTAATCGCGCGGTTAGATTGTACGGCCTTCTAAAACGATTCCGTTTGAAAATTCCTTTGATCGTGTCGTGATACATTCCCGGATAGCCCTGAGTCACCGGAAGTGCAAACCCACTGAAAATGATCGTGAATCCTCGCTACCGTTGCCACAAACCGAGAATTAATGAATACAATTTGCGGAATTTGACTATTTTAATATCGTACAGTTGTGAAATTCGAGAATCTTCGGCTACTGAAAGATTTGAAAACTTAAAGATCTAATAATTCTATACTTCTATAGTTCTCCTAAGATCCAAAACTTCAAAAGCTCAAAAGTTTCAAAGTTTGGAAATTTGAAAATTTCAAAGTTTCAAATTCGAAACTTTTAAACGTTTAGAATTAAAAAATTCTATCGTTGCATCGGAATATTAGACAGGAGATAGATAGACCAGATAGAAGACCAGAATACTGATTGTTACGATGATCGTGCAACGTCAAAAATGGAAGAAATTCTCTCTCGCGATTGCCATTGATTGATTTTTGCCTTGATTTCCTAACAAATATAAAAGCACCAAAAAATGATCGACGATTAATCTTTGTGGTCGAGCTATGCTTTGTTGCTAGTCTGATTGCGGACGGTATAGTGAAAAGGAGTATTAATCATGGTTAAACTACTGTACGCGAAGCTGCCACTTCCAACACCGCTCACTATTAGCCAGTAATTACTATCGATCAATCAGAATCACAGAACGAAGCGATATTGATTCACTAGTAAAAGAAAACTGCAAATATCGTTGTGTTAACGTTCTAATTATTTCTACGAATATGTTTGTTAAACATTTCGATGAAGTTATCTCGTGCGGAAATTAACGAGATTTTCTGATATGATAAATGAATTGAAAGTCGGATAATCGAATGCAAAGACATTCATAAACATTGTCACGTTTATACATCGAATCGGCATCATACGTGACAAATATTTAATGACAGACGAAGGACGCTTTAAGCCACGCTATTAATTAACAAATAATAGTAAAACAGCTTTTATTCGCTGCTCTCTTAGATAATCAATTCTTACGCGAGTTTTCGTAATTGCTAGCACTTTAGTCGAATTATTATGCTACGAAATTATTACCTGAGGAACGGTAGTAGCGGAGGCTGTACGAGAAAATGAAAATGAAACGGATGAATTTATATGTTAACGGGATAGGCTAAATCACTTCTTTGACACCATGGAACCAGAGTTTTAATCTTGCCTCGTATTACAAAATACGCGGTTGTTTCGCTTTGGGAAACTGCAAAATTTAACGCGCGTTATATCATACATGTTCCCTTTAAACCGTACGCGCTCGCTTTAAATTCCGAGCTATACGTTAAACAAATAAAATAACACTTGTAAATATGGAAAATTTTTCATATTTTCGATATCCGGGTCGTTGATATTAGTGAAAGCGATATTACAAAGATTTTTCACATTTTTGATAGTTCTTTGGTAGTCCACTCAATTTCCTACTTTAAATTCTCCACTATTAAACAAATAACAGCAATAGAAAATATACATCGCTCTCCAATCGTTTAATGCCTACAACAGCATTATCACAAGAAATGTTTATCCTAGCCAAAATATTCTTCTTCGATTCTTCCACTCAATTTCTCGCGACATTTTATCCCTCTGTCCGAAACATTCAAACATACCCGTCGTTTGCTCCAACTTGTATCTATCGATTTCACAAGTTTTCTCTACCTTTTGATCCGCCTGTCCGATTCTACGAGCCATTTGCTCCTAAATAGCACGGCATTTATCCATTGCACGTGCGTCAACGCGATTCGATTCATAAGCCGACGTTGGTTCACGTGCGCCGCGTTGCATCCGGAACCGATGATTTCGCCCGTCGATGTTTAAACAGGCTGTCGATGGTCACGTAATATTCGTGATAATTTCATCCGGCACGTTCCCCCTGGCGTTGGTCAACAATGCCACGGGCCGCGCGTTCCTGCGCATTTTCAATTTTCCTTCATTAAACGCGACTGTCCTTCGCAGAATGCTTAAGCATCGAACGGGGACGAGACGAGGGTGAACCGATGGTAGCCGTGGCACGCGGTGCAATTCGACCGTTCTCGAGGCTGACATTTCTCTTGGATTCTGGTACGACGTCTGGTACTCTTGCGACGCACTTGAAAATCGTCGCCTTCGAATTCACGCGCCCTCGAGTCTACCCCGCCACGGGGAATTTCGACCATCGTTAGGAACCGCCATTGTACCGTGAGGGGTTGCTACACCCTAAATTCAACTCCGTCCCCCTTATTTTCGCTGTGGAATTTTCTGTCTCCTTTTTCATCCTTATAAGACAAATTTCTTTGTGTTTATTGGGATTACGCGGATCATTGTTATTTATCATGATATATAACACATAGGGTGGAACGTGTAATAACCTGAAGAAACGATGTTTCAAATGAAAGTTGGCGAGATTGGTTCTTTTGCAGGATTTGTAGAGAACGTGTTATTGTCAAGGTCAAAATCGTTTTTTAAAATGGAACTGTATTATGTATTTCTTTCTGCACGTTTAGATTCTTTGGAACATTCTGCGTGAAAAAGTATTCACGTATTACGATATTTAAAGAAATCAACAATTCGTGAGATAATTTAAATTGAAAAGTGAGATGCTTCGTATAAAAATCTGCAATATGTCACGAATTATTGATTTTGTTGACATTGCACCTGTACGCATTGTTGGACAGAATGTTCCGAGGAATCGATCTATTAAAGAGAACAACGGAAGTTTCGTGTAAAAAATATCTAACCCGAACTCATAGAAGCAAGCAGTTGCTTTCTCAGAATTTAGCATTAACCGTGTACTTGCGTAATAAAATTGAGAAATTGACAAACTTTGATATTGATCAATTTGCTTTCTCAAATAAATGTTAATATGATCGACATCTTCTATTATTATAAATTACAAGTTAATTTTTTATTAACATACCTCAAAACTTCGGCGAATTAACTTTCATCTCATTCCGCTGCAACGGTTAAGCGTGAACATCTTCCTCGGCGTCTTCGATTTAATAACCAGCTATAATGGAACAAACGGAGTACAGATCAAAAGAACACACACAGACAGGAATTCTGAAATTGCGAAATTGCGAAGCTGCATGTACCCATTGCGACCTTCGTCCTAAATCCGGCATCAGTCTTAGAGTGTACACCATAAAATATTTTCGTACCAACCATTAAGTTTGTCTGCTGCGGATGTCGTAAGCCTCGGTTAATTCGCCTCGTTTCTAACTCAGCCATACTTTTTGGACGTTTTTCGAGTATACCTCAAAGGGGATCTTCTCGAGTAAATTTGCACGTGCAATGCTAAATCTGGCACTTGCGGCCTCTCACGCTCGCTTTCACATCTTTCGTCTGCAATACGATTTATCAAAAAATATATACATATCGTTCACAAAGAATGTTCAAAAATCTATTACAATCGTTGACAAAAAATGATAACGAGGGATTAAAATATTTTTATCAATGTCAAATTTTTAAACATCCAGTTGATCGTGCCGTCTAATCTTTAAATCTAAAGAGATGAAATTGTTCTTCAATTTTTTCACGAAGATTTTAATGTTCATTGGAGTCATGGGAATCACTATAGTTTACCGAGATGTACTATGAATCGATACTTATTTTTAGGAAAATAAGCTTGAAAGGTGCTACCGCTCGATACAGTGGCAGTCTCTTCTTCTCTCTTTGCGCGAGTCTCCAGTTCGTTGAACATTCAAGGGTTGAAAACATTTGGTAAATTTACTTCTTTAATAGTTCTCGTCAAATTTGTTTCCGTTTCCATGCACGGATATCGCGCGCGATCGCCAAAAGCCTGTACTTCGACTGTTTCGAATAACGTACAGCGCTTGTAAATACTTTGGATCGCCGGAATGTTAAGGGATGCGAAACAATCAGGGACGTCGACAGGGAATAAAGCGCGGACGTTACTTCGTGAACAAAAAACCGACTGCACATTGCACGTCGTATCGATCTGTATACTCGTATTGTTCTTTTCTTGCCCTGCTTTGCAAATTCTATTCGAACTGCTGTCTCTTTATTAAGCCATCGAGGATTAAATAATGAAATAACGCGGCAAAATTACGCGAGGTTATCAGAAATTGTAGGTAACACAGTTCTAGGTACAGTAAAATGCTACGAGAAGCATTCAGTAATCCTCTTACTTTAATTCATTCTTAATTTTATGATTCTAGAAGTTCCTGAACTACACAATGACTCGATCACGAAATTTTGATTTTTTACGAAATTGTTTAGAATGATAGAAATAAGATAAATTTCAAGGACTAAAAAAGCTGTCAATTATGTGAATGATTTAGATAACATCGTCGGAGGAAAAGTGCGAAAATACAATATGGTATTTCGTAAAAATTAAATGCTATCGTATAGTATATGATATGATTCTAGTGGCAATTAACGTGTTCATCGATCAAATAAAAGAAGAATAATATGAGGAATCTATATCTTCGAAAAGGATATTGTCCTTTCGATAAAACTTTTACTAAGCTCCCTACGATTAAAACGTAAAATCGCGACGCATTTCGAAAGCACCCATGATAATAACTTACTCCGTTCCGTTCTTACATGTTTATGGTTTCCTTTCAACGAAAATCGCTGAATTTTCCGACGTTCTCCTACGCGATTCCCTCCTACTGCGCCTCTTAATTTTGAAGAATCGGTGACCTATAAATACATGTACATATATTCAGAATCATTCGTTCCCGTTAGCCTGTCTATCTCTTCTCCCAGTTCTTAACAAGAAAAGTTAATTTCGGACATACTCGGAAGACATGCCAACCACGCACTCTAATGAGCCGATGAAACTTCACTGTGACCGAGGCTCTCTCGTTGTTTTCCCATTCCAACAATCTTGAATTTATTTTAAAGTACTATGTATTCCTCCCACTATCATGTCTTAACAAATATTTGATATTTTCGACACAAAAGCGTGGTACGCGTTTCTAAGAAACTATCCCGATGCCACGTGTATTCATTCCACTCCAAAATTAATATATTTTCGTCCTCTGTTTCCATATATTACATTTGTAATGATGTTAATACTATTAACATATTAGATTGAGTAATACATTGATTCACGTTAAAAAAAAAGTACATCAAATGTTACTGCCTCTGTGTAAAGTCTGTCTAATTAAAGAGTAATTTATTTATCATATTTCTCTATGAATACACAGTGGCTACTGAAATTATCGGTATATATCTTTATTTTTCGAAGAAGCGCTTTTTTTATCAGACTCTACACGTTTCATTTTTGTAGTATCACATCTTCTTAAGTATATGAAAGTAATACTAAATTTACAAGTAATACTAAGTAATACTAAGTAATACAAAACTGGTGATTTATATTCCAACCTCTCGGAAGAGTATTTAATTTATATTATGAGCTAAATTAAAAAAGAATAATGTTCTCGCTGGATGCTGCCAATTGCTATTTTTATATACGTTACAATTCATAAAGTTGATTAACTTGAACTGTAAGCGAATCATTCATGGCCGGCTCCCAGTAAATTCAGTCAGACATCGACTAATTCGTAACATCTGTTAATTAATGTCTTTCTCTTGTTCTTTGCAGATCGAAGTTTTTTAGTGGCCAACGCTCAACAGGGACTATGTCACATAATATATTGCTCGGACGGTTTCTGCCGGCTGACGGGGTTTTCGAGGGCGGAAGTGATGCAGAGGCCAGCGATCTGCGACTTCCTTCATGGGCCAATGACGTCGCCCCATGCGGTCGCAGCCCTCCGCGACGCCCTCGCCGCCGGCGTCGAAAAACATTTCGAGATCCTTTACTACAGGAAAGACGGTGAGTCATCCCACTCATCAATTTGTTCATAATTAATTGCACCGTGGAACTTGATACCTTCTAGCATATCATCGTTCCATCGATGGAATGTATAATACAGTCCTCGATATCGACTTGGTCGTAATTTTTATTCATTTCTCAAAAGAATCGAAAGCTTTCTGATTTACTAGTTCCTTTGATGTCGCTACGAGACCTCGTTCTAAGGATGAATGCTTCTCGTTCTATTTACCAAAGCCATTTTTTATTTATCAGCTCAGCAAGGCAAATAATTCATGCGAATAATTTGATCACTGGCCTTGGAATTTATTCGACGTTACAGATTTTAGAGCATTCCAATGCAAAGAATAATTTTTATTTAAGCTTTCACGATCTGAGCAATATTTAGCTCTGCGAGGAATGGAAATTCACCTTGGTATATGTTTTCTGAATTAATAATTAAGAAAGTTAAACAAGTGAAATTAAACGTCTTTATTTGGATAGTAGACGAAGAGCAGAGCAATTATTAGTTACAGTGGTTATAAATATTGATGTTACGATGATACGAGGAAATGAGGAAACGAGCAACGAATTCTTCCTCGAACACGAGCGTGAACGTTATAAGATTTCGTGGAGTGCGAGCCAGGAACTTAAGGTGCAAACTGGCAATATTTCCTCAAGTTGAAGCTTCGTAGAAAACGGGATACCGGACATCCTGAATTCCTATCCGGTGTGTCGACTAGTCCCGTCTTGGCAAACCCTATTAACTTCCTACGGACATTGTTTCTTGGATCTGTACTTTTGCCAAGTGTTCTATTAGAAACGTTCTAGCATTTTCTCGATTCTTCGTTACCTGAACGAATCGATACTTGCGCTGACCTATCGCGAAAAATCTGACGAAGAACAGAGAGCACAACTAGCTTTATAAATTCTCGACCTATAGCTCCTAAGAGAAGTTCATATGTTCATTGTATCCAACATCTGACCTGTTTCATTTCAGGTATAATTAATCCCTTGTATTTCTTAGAATTTCAAAGTTACTTTTTAGAAGATGGTAAAATATTATAGTCGATGGAAATTATTTTTTGAAATTATATACTGACTCACAAAAGTTGGCGATATTGAAATATTAATTCAATGATAGGTTCTGCGTGCTTTAACTTCGCGCTGAGCAGCTGTAAAGTTCCCTTTAAAGTACTTTGCGTCAATCCTGGAAACTTCTTGTTGTCAGTGCTATTAACCGCCTCCCCTACTGACTCACTTCGTAACAATCATTACCGCTATGCTATACCACGTTTTATAACCCATTTCTTCAGCTAACTTTATCAGTTCAATAATTCCTTTTACTAGAATGTATCTCGGACTGTATGTGCGCTGATCGAACACGAAATGCTACCGATTTACGTCGTCTAAATAATGATTAAGGACACTTGTCATTTGAAGTTTCCTTTTTTTCATCGATTACAGGAGGCTTGGAATTTTTTCATGCGTTATGTTTGATAACTAAAATAATTAACTTGAAATTTACTTCCTTATCGAACATCTACAAAAAATTATTTTAGAAAAATACAAGAGATAAGTTTACTTTGGTATCTTTGTGCGGAGGAACTATACCACTTTTTCAGAATCTTGCACATACATTTATGTTTCTAAAAAAATTAAGTTTTAAATAATTTGATGACAAGACTATTTCCAATTGTTTTTAAGTGACAGCCTCTCATTCCTTTGAACGAGATTTTCAATGATTTTACTCGACGGCTTTATCGACAAGAAGTAATTTACATATTTGGCTGATGATCGTGATTTTCTGGACAGGAATCGTAGCACTGGCCTTTTCGCAGGTTGTAAGAACCGTTCCGTTATTTAGAGCGGGAAAATTGAATTTATTCGCGGGTGGATGGTTGGCTGGAACTCGATTTTGCCGTAGTGTCTGACCTTAGGCGCGGCGAGATCAATAGTCACTACTGTATAATTTATCATAGTCGTGGCACGAAGTCTGTTAGGCCATCCGAATGCTCATGGTTCGGTCCCCTCGGACTTGAGATTCGAACTTTCGTATGCTATGAACCTAACCGCATTATTCTCATTTAAAAAAATTGCTTTTTTCTAATTAGAAATATCCATGTTCCTTGTTTTCCATCTTGCAATGTGACAAGATTTATGCAACCGTCGTGTCATAGAAAATTTTCCAATTTAGTAAAGTGGACTCTGCTTCTTTCAACGGTATTTTTCAAATGGCGATTTATCATCCTTTCCAAAGCAAATTTGTACGTGAAACACATCTCTAAATTTATATTATAAATCTCACAAAAAAAGAACTATTCCTCTTATTTTGTATACACCAGTTGCTTTGCAGAAAGCTGTGCGAGATTATCAAATTTAAGACATAGAGCTGACTCTGTTCTTATATTAAAATTTCGAAATATCACTTAGTCCATATCAAGAATCGAATTTTGAAAAAAATTTTCTTCTCCCTGTATTTAAATATCCAAGTCCTCTGTATCCACATTTTTTGAATATCATTAGATCTGCACATGTAAGGTGAAATTTCTAATTTAGAAAAATAAACCTGATTCCGTGCTTTCTCATCGATATTTTATGATATATCCCAGCTACCGTTCTATGATACCTGGCAAAGAACTGGCACGTGAAAGGTCTCGAATTTTTGCGATACAACAACGAGAAAGCAACGCGAAAATAGGATACACACGTAGCCTACGTACGACGTGGCACAAAGGGAAACGAAAGAAAGGTGCTAGCGTGAAAGAGCTGAAAGGCTGAAAGTAGTCTACTCCGACCACCTGCAGCCACCTCTGGATGGTCTATTATAGTACGTCATGTTTCCACTGAATCTGCAAGTTACACGTTATGGATTTCCACGTTTGATGAAACGAACACCCATTGTTCTCTCTTATTTCGCTCGATGGAAAATCGTCAGAAATATCGATCGCGGGTTATGAAAATCAATCGTTCGTTTACACAACCTCATCGGAAGATTATATTGACCGCCACTCTTTGACTCTGTAATGAGGTGAACGATGATGTAATGATGATATAGAAAGATGTAGATCTCTCTGATTGTGTTGCAGTGAAGAACATAGTTCAGCTAATTACTGTAACTTTTGTATATATCGTTTTATTACAACAAACAGACGTAACAGAAATATTTTGTATAAATAAAGCTGATACGAATAATTCCTTAATATATTAAGTATCGTCGAAGATGACTTAAAAAATGTCTTAATATCGCGAATGTCTTTTTCATTTATCTTTAACAAGAAACGTTCATTGATTCAATTTAGCGCAATGTCTTTAACAATGAGATTTTTTAATACGTTTAGGCATACTTTGCACCAGATTTTGACAATAGCCGGAATGAGTTCCATCCTGTTGCTTTTTAATTCTCTTTCGTAATTGAAGAATCGATGTCGGTGGAGACTCATAAGAGTCTCTTACCTATTGTTTCAGAAACCCTCTACAGATTTCTCAATGGGATTGAGATTAATACTCTGCGCGTGCCATTTTGGTAGAGAGAATTTGTCTGTTCCGAGCCAATTCTCTGTACTTTCCGCTGTGTATCTAGGCTCTCGATCGTGTTAGAATATAGTCATGTCTCGAGGAAACAATAGATTTTCAACTATATCTGTGTCTATATCTATCTGTAAATTGTTCTACGAAATATCTTTACATGTGTATTGATTCGTTAATACATTCTGTTCGATGCAATGATACGATCTTAGTTATACAACACGCAACAACAGTGAATCGATGAATATTTTATTGACATTCACAATTTTAAAAAGTTATTTTAAATTACTTTCAATTATTAATACCGTTACTACATACATATTTATCTTTCTTTGCAACGCAATGCTAATAGCAGTAAACGTGCTTTATAACAAGCAATAAAAACGATGAAAGATGATTTATATTGGCGGCGTGGCCTTTTTTATGGGGCTGGAAAGCTGTATTCTGGTGGTGTGAATGAAAAGGTCAAGGGTTACGAGACCAGGAAGTTCCACTCGATCCGATTAAAGATGTTCCTTGGCTGTTTCCTTTTCATTGATGTGGCGGAAATTAATGGCCATCGAGATCGGGGGCTGAAATGTCAAACCTTTATTACGCGGTTTCATGACACGGGGAAGTCTTAAATTAAAGCTTCAAGTAGCGACACCGATTGACACTGACTTCTTGCACTGCATATGGCGTTTTATGCCAATAGAAACTAAACGAAGGTTAAAGCGTATTTCACGGAAGTACAACTGAATTTCCAAGCACTTCTCCTCTTAGTTTACTGTTAATTTGTTTATAGAGATATTTCAATGTATTACGAGATTGCTAAGAAACTTGGCAATTTTCAGGTACTTTCAAGAATTCAGTAATAATAATAATTCAAGAATCAAGAATTTAATAAAAATTACACTTTCATTAGAAAAATTTAAAGTTATAATTTAAAAATTATATTCATGTCTAGATATTATTATTTCCTTCGATATAAAGGAAGTCCGGGGTAATACAGCACGTGCAATGGTTCTCACTTTGTCTGTATTTGTTCCGGACTATCTGACTATTGTGGACGTTTCTGCGGAGTCTCTTCCGGTTCCAACTACTCCCATGGACATTGTTCATCTCAGACCAATGGCGAGGAATAATCTGCTATTCTGTAGGCTTCTCTCGAGCAACGCTATTCGAGGGAACATTATATACTATTATAATGCTGAGACTCGGAACAATTTCCACCCTTGGAAAAATAGTTTTATTATGGGATTTATCTTCGAGAAGGTTCCAGTAACGCAACAATTCGTATAGAAAAAAAAGAAAAAAATAATTGTTTCTTAGATCCTAGAAAAGATTGTGAGATTGCTAGAGCTTCAGAAAAGATTAAAAAGTTGTTCAAAAAGATATTTCAGGATATGGAATTTTAGATGGTTGTAAGGCTTTAGACTAATAATACGTGTTATAAACGCTTAGCGAGCTAATAATTTGAAATGGAAGTTGTAAACGCAGAATAAGTTAACTAAACCTACAAACGGAAAGGGTTAGAGATGATCTAAGATTGGGTCACACGTTCTATCGTCCTATTAATAATCCAAAGATATCTCCACAGTGGAATTTCACGTAGTAGAAATAGTATTGAATTAATATGATGTTTTGTGTTCTCATTTTTCTTGTTTTCGAATTTTCGAAGTAGATAATTCAAATACAGATATGTATATAACACGACGCGAATAAATAATATAATTTTTTAGCAAAGCGCTTGAGGAACGAAGGAATTTTATAAGTAAACAATTCAAATGTAACGAATGAATTCTCCTTGAATTTTAAGATGGAGAATTCATACACAAATATAGAACGAAATTTCATCAATTTATTGGGGAAGCGTTTGAGGGACGATGAAGCCTATAGACCGAATTCTAGGTGACCAAGATCTCGCACGTTCCACGAGACCAGCTAAGGAAGCTATCAAGGATCCTTTAATCAAACATAGGTATAATCACCCGCGTGCAGCCCATGCGGTGAGAGTAGTTTCAAAGTCGGTGTATGATCGATTAATTTTCCATACTCTCGGAATCCGTCAAGGTTGTAGAGCCAGGACACTCAAGGTCAGCCTAGGGAAACTTTACACTCACGCTAATGCATATAGTAGCCCTCCACGATATATCGTGTCGCATTTTCATATCGACAAGTTTGTAAATTTAAACTTCACCCTACGTGAAATTCAAAGCCATTCTAAGATTTCTGGTATGTTGTGATTCTTAGAAATTCCACGATCTTCGAGGACACCTTTTACGTAATTGTAGGAAGATCTTCTTTCTTCCGATTGACATTCAAATTCATTATGGAAATATTTTCTTGGAGATTTTCAATCGTTTTACAACAATAGAATTCTTCCCTGACATTAATTTTTACCACCAAAATTCTTTTCTGACGTGCCTGTGTCATTTTCATAAAATAGAATTCTTTTTTTCTTCATTTAGTATTTTTTCCTAATATGTCCATTTTACTTCTTTATTATCTTCGAATTATCCTTTATCACTAAAATTCTTTCCTTTGATATTTTCATCTGTTTACTTTCCATTAGGGTGTTTTTCTTCGCCATTGTTGAATTCTCGAGAAAAACAATTCAGATTAAAAAGAGCTTTAATCTTCTTTCGATCGAACATCAACAAACATTGCCACGAGACTGTTAACCGGTGGTTTCTCTCCGAAGAAATCATCGACTGGATGAGTATCGATATCGTTGTTGATCGGCCCCCATCAGCAGATGTGGCTATTTCGCGAGAACCTCCTCGAGAGTGCTCTCTCGCGTTGTTACGCAACCGTGCAGAGCGTGAGGACGGTGTTTGAAGCGGCTAAGAATAGCAGTGCTTGTGTTCCACCCCTTCTCTTGTTCCTGAAACGCCCACCCTCCTCCTTCCATCGTTCGTACCCCCTTTTCGTGTGTCCCCACCAGGTATACAGCGTAGTCAATGACATCACGGAAAGGCGTTCAACCTCCCCCTTCCCTGCGCCATTGGCCCACACGGCGTCGGAACGTGACGTCATTACCGACGCTTCTCCTTTTCTCTCCTTTTCACCCTCCTTTCGAACCGTTTCGCCTTCGTTTCGTCTCAGCGTTTTTCCTATCAGTATTTTTATTTCACTGTAGCTACGAAAGGTATTGGCACACATCCCCATTTTTTTTATTAGGTTTTATGCATTCCATTCTCGTAGCATCAAATTTTTATAGCGACACGAGAGTACTATTAAATGATTCAAATATACTTGGACAACCAGAAGAAGAATCTTTAAAGAGTTGGAGTTATCTCAAAAATATTTTTTAAGATTATGAACGCCTTTCGTTGTGAAGTGACTTTGACCTAGGATCTTGTTAAAATTACCAATCACGAATGTATTAGTATAAAGCCATCATAATACATAGTCAATGGAATTTGTATAATTTATGGCACGTATAATTATTTGTATAATTTACAATAAATAATTATTAAATTATATATCGCGTGTGATGAGTCTACTGTATATATTTTTAATACGGGTATGTAATAAGAATATTACCTGTGGGCAAAATTTTATTCGAACTCTCGTGCAACATTCTTTTGCTTTGTTACCTAAACACACGTGATGCAACAGTAAATTCGTGACGTCGTACTCAGGACAGTGACACTCCGAGCGTGTTGGCTTTGCCAAAGCGTTAAGCCTCGTCTCAGAACTGGACTGTCCCGCCGGCGTAGTCTGTCCTCCGAATTTCGAAAGCTTCGCTGGGGAACCGCGGCGCTAAGAGGCCACCTAAGGTACGGGCTTGCAGTCTCTGTAACGACAGCGCGCGGACATTAGCTTCGTGCCCGATCGTTCGTGATTCTCTCACGTTTCTTTCAAATCGTGCCCTCCGAGCGTGTTCTCATTCTGTGAATAACGTTCCGATATACTTTCGAGAACCTATGTCACTGTCTCATAACTCTACCAAGTCTAAAACGTTCAAACTGTCACATACTATCAAGTATAATAATAACAATTGAATATCACAATAATAAAATAAAATATCATTTAGCTAAAGTGAAATTTTTTATATAAGAAGAGTGCAAGTGTGGATTATTATCTAGCAATTGATTATTAAATTAATATACGTGAATGATTATAAAGGAAAAGATCGAAGAATCGTGGAAATATTATTGGTTGAAGGAATTAGTATCAGAATTGTACGAGAAACGAAACTTTTTGTTTTGTTGGTCTTGCACGTGGAAACTCCGATTTCATTGGAACGATATACGCGTGAAGTGGCGAGAGAAAGCAATGAGTTGCGACGTGGAGAGCCCGGAAGAACAGCGAGAATGGATCCCCATGAAATTGTAGGTTAATTTTACTTGCTCCCGTGATTCCTCGCTCCCTCTCTCTTGTTCTGGCACCAAGGCACCAAAGTTCCCTCATTAAGAACGCTATTAGTCTGTGGGAACGAGGGTAGATTTTCATCGCGAGAACCTGAAGCACCTATGATTACCAGAAGTTTTATGAATTTTCGGCTGACCGGGTAACTCGATTGTCGTTCGCTTCCTATAGTGTGATGCTTGTTTTTTTTTTTTCTTGCTTCTGTGAACACGAAAGTGTGAAATAGCGATGATCGCACGATTTAGTAATTCTATAAACGAAGTTAACCACGTCAATCGTATAAAATATTTCAAAGTGAAAATATTTACTTTCAAAAAATTACGAACTTGTTTATTCGTGTAGTTACTGGATTATTTTGTTTTTATTAAAATGCGGATATTAAGATTTTGTGCTAATTTTTATTGCTGGTGATTGAGTTTCAAATGCTAGATTATTTTATTTTTAATAGTAGTTCGTTACGAATGACTGAGTTTCGAGTGCTAGAAAATTACTTTATTTTTCGAACAACCTGAGAATATGAATTTTGTATAATTGTTTCTTACCAATGATTGGGTTTCAACTACTGGAAAATTACACTATTTTTATAATGATGCGGGAATGGAAATATTGTGCGATTGCGTATTGTAAGTCATTGAATCTGTAGTGCTAGGAATATATAAAAGAGTTGTGTGTTTCCGACTACGGTTGAGAGAAGAGTGCACAATACTGCACAACCACTCAAACTTCTGGTGGACGTGACTGAATGTGTACTGGGAATGTCCGCGTAGATTTCTTGAACTCAGTGAAAAAGACTAGGAGATAGAGGACAAGAGGATGTGTGAGTGTTACGATATATTATGTATAAAAAAAGTACTTGATAATGAGTTAACTTAATGATATTGTTTAAGTTTTATTGATATTGTTTGGTTTGAGTCCTCTTGCATTATATCGTATCATACTGAGGTCTTATTTTTGTTCTGGTATGTTTTATATTTTAGAATTATCTTCCACTTATAAGTAAATATATGTTATGTAAATGTAGACGTCTATCTAAACACAGACTTATTTCACTTGCTAAGCATTATAACTAAATCTTTGCTTTGGATATTTTACACATTTTATATATTTCTTTATATATTTTTATTTGTTATATTATATACATTTTACATTTTTAACTTTCCCATAATCACATAGATATTCACGGTCTGACAATAAAATATTAGTCCATATATTCATAAGCATATCTGGCGATGGCGTTAGTCGCAGAATTTTTTACAACGGGAGTGGCGTCAAACCATTCCTAAAGTTATTTATTTGGGAAGCGTTTCCAGGATATCTCATAATGCGAAGAAGCCCGGCCAATTGTCACGTTCCGGTGAAACGCGTTCGAAACTGCTGAACACGACGACGCGACGGAAGGAAACAATTTATACGATAAAAGATCTGACAGTCGCGGAATATTTACGGAAAAGACAAATCGAACAACTTTTCGATCTTCGACGAGATTTAGAAAGATTTCTGAAGATGGTGGCGAGATTAGATGTTTAACCAGAAAAAAGTTTTATCTGTAAAGAAGATTCTGCTCGAAGAGAACGAGAAACGGAAAGGTCAGGTTCTTCTCGCAACAAAAGGGCGGTTTCTTTCGTGGAAGGGAAAGGTCGAATTCACGGCAGTCCGTTCGATACAATCCAATCTCTGTTATTCAAAGGGATAGGAAGAATCGTGAAGATAAGAAACATCGGCGGGCAAACGTCCACCTTTCACGATAGATAGACACGATAGCCCTTCGAGATTGTATGTTTCGCGTTTCAAGGACCTTGAATGTTTTACTTCGAATCTGATATATTTTGTAACCAACCTTGACTTCCCAGAGGCGCGTAATTTTACTTCGATTCTTGTTCCTCGCATAAACTTGAATTTTAAAGTAGACTAAGTGTTTCAAGGACTGGGTGCTTAACAGTCTTGTTATAAATAAGTTTTCGTTCAGATTTTTCTGTTTCATGGAAACAGTCAACATTTACTCTTCTTTCTTTCATTCGCGAACATTCATCGAAATTAGATCCTACAGACCTTCGAGTATACAACTTCGTTCCTTCCTCTTAAAATCGAATTTTAAACCAGATTTAGTAATCTTCCTATAATTTATCGTCCGTTAAGCTGGCCCTATTTCATGAAAAAGATCATTAGTAATCTTCCTTTCGTAAGATAATCTTACTAATTTTTCTATAATTTATCTTTGGTAGGTGTGCCTCTATTTCATGAAAAAAGATCCACATTTTCCCTGCCTTCTTTCATTTGAAATAAGAAACACCATTGTAACGAAGAATAAAGCGTCTTCATCGAAACTAGACCACGTAATCCTTCAAGATCAGCAAAGTCTTATTTAAGAAACCTTGGTGGACCTGTTCCTTGATGGAGATACGTTCCCAATTGTACCTTGACATCGCGAAAATAGCTGATTCTTGTTCGTCTTTCATGCTTGCCGATCAGCTCCGTCGGATTATAGTCGCGTGCGATTAGGGTCATCCAGAGTAAACCAGGTGAACGTCTCCCTTCCCGTTGCTCCTTTGTGGACGTTTGACATTTTCCTGGGCTGGTCACGTGGCCGTTTTTGGCAAGTATATCGGACGACGGGGTTTCGCGATTCGTAAGCCCGAAAGCACACTTCGGAAAGGGAGCGGACCTCACCAAGAGGGTAGAAGAAGGAAACAGAGGAATAAACGAGGAAGAAGGAGAGAGAGAAAGCGCATGCTATTTCTGTGCATTGCTTGGCCTGCAGCACACGTTGCCACGTCACAGGGGCATTGCACTCGGTGACGTCACGAGGGCACAGCGTCATCGACCAATTGGAGGGAGCCGTTAACCCATTAACCACTCGGCTATTCGTTCCACTGCGGTATCATGACCTCCTCACTATCCACCAATCGTTTTACTAGACATCCAGTACCTCATCGTGCGATAATTTCATAAACTCGTGTGTTTCGGTCTTACATTATTACATACATCAATCGTTTTAATTGATAGCCAGAGCCTGGTGTAGTTAGTAGGTTGTTCGAGAAATTGATATTTTTCTTATCGATCTTATCAATTTGGTGCCTATCATGGTTTTGGACGAGGAGTGGACTTGGAAGAATCTTGGACCCAACCAACGAGGGAATCGTGGAAATATGGAGCATTTTTCGAATTTGTACTATTTAAATGGGTATAAATACAGGTAGTTACAGATTCAATTATAAATAATTACAAGTTCAGTTTTTAATGGTTACATCATGTCGAAGGGGTTACCAATGGTTGGCATTAGACTTGTCGGTAATGCCACCGGAGTGAATGGTGTGACTAACAGTGCTAGAATTAATTGAAGCATTTAAATTAGAGAAACAGTTGTGTGCAGTTCAAAATTCGCAGTCTACTCCAGATATCAAATTTTCATTAAACATAGGAGATATCCGAAGAATTTATGAGTATATTATCGTTAGACTGCGGCTATTTATACAAATTGATATTTCTGTGAATGGAAAAAGATCGAATCTGAATAAGAGATTTATTTTTCCTACTAGGCATTAGACCAACTAATTTACTGTGGATATTTTATATAGTTTTGTATATCATATATATTCTGTATACTTTTAAACACAGCCTACAACTGCGTATAACGATATATCATACTTTTTCACACTAACGATATATCGCACTTCAACGCTCTGAACGACATATCCAAGATTCAAGCAAGCGATGATCCAGAACATTTTTCATAAACTGTCATGATCAAGTGGAAGTATTACTATATGATATCGTCAATTGTCAATTTGGTGGATGGTGCACAAGGTCATCGTGTAAGCATGAAGTAGTTGGATCAGGAAGGGCCATGTGTAAATTAGCCGAATTAGAGTGGACTAGGTGTATTTCTGGACGCTGGGCGCACCCCGAAGGGGATGCTTATTTATAGTGACCGCACGGTAGTACGTTGAAGCAATTTTAGAAATTCATTTGGCTATTTCTTCACTACCTCGCGTCATATATTATCGGTGGCTATTTCATTTTTTCTTTCCATCCAAGTCCCCGCAAATTTGCCTCATCTTCCAACCAAATTATGTTTTGTTCTATGTTGTTACAAAATAATCAAGTTAATTTACACGTTCCAATTTCAAACGTATACTTTCTCGTCGTCCCGAGCATCGGAGAATTTCTTTCGGTTCGCCGGATTCGTTTTTTTCCTCGTGTAACGTGGACAGCAGCCTCTGCTGTTGTCGCGTGGTCTAAAAATATGTATAAAGACGGAACGACCTTCGAGATTCTGTCGAGTATCGCGATTTTGTCGAACAAATCGCGCAGCAAGAAGATTCGTGATCCGAGATGTCGGCTTATCTTCCTCCTCGATGTTCACGAACAAAATTCCATCTCTTGTACCTTTTATTTTTTTATCTTGTGTTGTCGTACAGTTGACAAAGTTGACAAGTAGTGTTTAAATTAGAATTTTCTACGCAGGAACTTTATTTTTCGTGTGCCTGTTTTGATGAAGCGCCATAGAATTCCAAACGTGTGTATCGTGAGAACATTAGAAGTATCAATACGAGTTTATTAGTGTCCGCTGATCCTGAAATAGACACGGACCATCGGACTCTTTCACTCTTTGGGGCGCAGTCATCACAAAACAGTTACACATTCAGCCATTGTTACGCTACTGTTCATCATAAAGCTTCGATATGCGAATTTATTACCAACTTCGTCACTTTAAAATTCTACGGTAGAACTAGCGAACCCGTGAAAATGACGGATTTCAGATTTTCTTTTTCAACAGTTACTTAAAACATACGATTGATTTCTGTCAAAGTCAATATTGATTTTTACTTAATTCTAGATAAGATTATATAGACAAATTTATTTTCATTAATATAATTTGAATTGACCCACATATACGTATACAGAACATTTAAGTACATATTACAGATCGGTAAATTCAGTGCTAATATTTCTCCCAGTCATTCCAAGGTAAAATAGAAATTTAAAGAGCCTTCCAGTGTCTCTCCGTAATAATAACCATTTCTATAAAACCGAGGGTTTATCGAAAGCCAGGAGCTTTTAAAAAAATCGATCGACCAAGTGTTTTATCCAGCAGAGGGATTATTGGTTCTTTTTTCCAAGGGAAGACGATGCAGGCTCCGCTGAAAGAGCATCGTCTGTGTCTTTCCTATGCATCGCCTCATTCTCTCGACAAGGACGTTGCGCTGAATGAATGCAGCGTGCGTTCACCCTTGTTGTTTGCGCATCCCTTTCTCATTTCTCAGCCCTATCCTTGCCTTTCTCTCTATTTTTTTGCCACTTCTTTTTATTCCTGCCTTCGTAGAAACAGGTCTCGACTCATCTACAGCGTCCTTCTCCGTCTCGTCGTTGGTTTAAAAGCCGTGGAACCACGAGGACCTAACGAGACCCCCGGACTACTCGACCGAAACAAAGCAAGTGTTCTTAGCATTGGTCGCCTAACGGCACGTGATCCTTTAAACCGCATCTTGAATTTTCATGAAGAAAAATCGTTGGCACGCCGCCATTTATTCCGCGACTTCCTATGCGCGGACTCGACGCGGAGGGAAGTGACGAAGAGGAGCGTTCGTTTCACGGTAAGCCGTGAAAACGAACGTTTCACGCCGTCAAACGAAGCCTTTTCTCTCAACCATCTCTCTCTCTCTCTCCTCTCTCTCTCTCTCTAATTCTCTCACTCTCTCTTATTTACACAGGCTGACGTTTCAATTAAGTAGGAGTACCACTGGAATTTTCACTGGTTACTTGTTCCCCTTTCGACTTCTTTTCAGGTTCAATTTCTGGAATCAAGAAGGCGAACAAACAGAGCTACTCTTATGGTTCCTTACTGTCTTTTTCGGTTTCTTATATTGTTTCCTTCTTTCTTCTTGTGAGAGCTTCTACGGATGATGTTGAATTTAATGGTACAATTTGTTTAACATTCAGTGAGTTGTTTCCTTCTTTTTTTGCTCCTGCTTTGAAGCGACCTGGAACTTGAGCAAGCAAAAAGTAATGAACTCGGAACAAAGCAAGTATCCTCGTCACCTCGTCACCTCGTGTAAGCGTACTTCGTTCATTATAATTAAAGTTGTCATTAAAGAAGTTCGTCCCTTCGTCTGTTTATAGCTTAACGAGGTGTATCCTTCAACCAGTTGATAGTTATTTATTTGTATCTTAGGTGGAATGAACGACGACTTTTCTGTTTGTGATTGCATTGAGAACTTAATGGAAGATAAAAATCTCCAAATTCTGTGTTTCAATCAAATACGGAAATCGAGTTAATTAGAGGATTTGAATCTTAATCATCGAATCAATGTTCTATTATCGAATAATTACGCTATAGTTTGTAATTGTTATGTTGAATCATTAGTTCGGAATTGTTATGTGTTCTGCGCAGGGCCTAAATAATTAATAGAAATTTCTATATTTGTACGATCAGCTTCAATTATTCAGTATTCCAATTTCATCTTGCATAATTAATTACGAAATTAAATAGAATTAATAAAATAATTTCAGAATGGAATAATTTCCAACATCATCGTAAACTATTATGCTTTCTACAAGCGATGGAATATTTTTTGCACCTAATACACCTATAACCAACTCCTATGAAGCATCTATTATTTTAGTACATCTCTTTCACCTTAACAAAACAACATTTAAGTCGCTTTAGTAAAATTCTTTCAAAAAGGTTGCATTGATTCAACTTCCACACATTATCTCTCGCTCTTCATTCAAACGTACTTAATTAAGCTACAAAAAAGAGAGCAAAGTGTCAGGAGATTTGGAGGGTTGTTCCTTTTCAGGGTGAATTTCTGACGACGTGAAAGTTTAACAGGCGGTAGTCAGTAACGCAAGCCGTATGAAAAATGGAGCGAGAAAATGTGAAAGGCGCAACCTGGCCCGCCGAGGGCTGTTTTACACAGTGTTTCTTCCTCGCATGCTCGCATTTCAGTTGGATCTGACAAGCCAGCTGTGCGTGACCCGTCTGCGTGCGTAATTCCACAGGGACAAAGGGGAAGCGAGAGGAAAAGTGTAACAGAGAAAGAAAGCCAGCAATGGATCGATAGGACAGCTTGCTGTGACGTTGCCGAAGAAACCACACGTATTGCACATATTAGCCGCTATCTAGGCACGAGGGGCGGTTTGGCCGAACCGAGAATGTCTCTCTAATTGATCGCTGAATTTTATCATCTTCCACCTGTCATTAAACGTATTCCATTTTCTCTCTCGTTAAACATCCTGAATGTGTTATCCTGTTGGATTAGCCGTGTAATCGGCTGGAATACATATAGTGATACATGACGATATTTGAGTACTTAATGTATAATTTTGTGAGTATGAAATTGTGGATATATAATTTCTAGTTTGTATGAAACTTTTTAAAATTTCATTAACATTAAGTGGTAGACGATTATCACGTTTATTTTGCTAAAATTTGAAAGAGATTAAAAAATGTATCGGCGTATGTTTCGTGGAGGCCATGACCATAATTGATAAAATATAAATAGACGTCTTAAAGCAGTGCTACAAGTTCCCAGTACATAGGTATACCCTTACGAAAGATTTAATGAAAAGATCAAACAGTTCCATTGATACTGTTCCAACATTGCAACCGGTTATCGAGTCTTCCAGTCGCTGCCTCACAAGGGATTATGTAATACTTCCTCGCCTGCTGCGCAGACAAACCATTATTTCTTCGCCCTTTGGAACCATCTAAAAACTACCTAAAAGCGCAACCAACTCTTAAACATCCTACTCTCAACCTGTCCTACTTAAAATAATCTTTTTCTATTCATTCGTCGGTGGTCGTATCCATAATTCTGTTTTAAATCCATTCATCCCTTAGATTTTGAATATTCTACTTTCACCCTTTTAAACGTAAAAAAGTCTATTTCCATTCATCCATCAATAGTCAAAGAGATGCAGCGTTCACAATTTCTAAGAATCCAGCCAACTCTTAAACATTCTCCTTGCTTGCTTCCCTATTCGCTTGAAGAAATATTCCTTTATTCACCCATTAGTATACTGATATATTCATAAAGGTTGGTTCGATATATTCATAAAGATCGAAGAGACGCTTCATCCACAGAATTTCGAAACATCCAACCAATCCTTAAACTTCATTTTCATCCATTTAAAAAAGTATCAGCTCTATTTCGAACGATCTTTCTCTATTTATTTTTTCATCGATGGTCGAAGAAGCGTCTAGAATCAAACAAGTTGAAGCTCCATCCATAATTCATGTCGTTCTCGAGCAAGTGGCCGATCACGATTTCGCAATGGCGAATCCTCACGGTACTAGACTCATCATCGTTGACGTTCCACATCGATGACGTTCAACGACGAGGATCCAGGTGGCCTGTGGCACTCTTGGCACGCTTATCCGACCGATTACGCTCACGGCGTGCCAGGGTGTGTGTTTTCCATCTCGGCACACCGGCCGGTTGCGCAAGCAGGCCTGTCCGAATCGGCAATCCGAATGCCTGGCCACGCTCTTCTGGTCGACACACGGGACACACTTTCCTTTTGTCGAGCCCTTTTGGACCGAGTCCAACGTACCTTGACTCGTAAACACACGCTGGCTAATTAGTTGCGCTCGCAGAGCTCGCGACAAAAGCCACCAAGTCGCTCGTCGTAGTCGTAGTTAATCGTGTTCTCGTGGTTACGGGCTTCCGTGACCTTGACGCTGGCCACAAATGCCGCGAAGAAGCTTTTTACACTCGTTCGATATAGGATACTCGTTCTCGTGATTGGAAACCGACCGTGATTCGCGTTTCAACCGATAGTTTGCTGCTTAGATTGGAAATCTCGTGCGGATTGCGTTTTTGGATTTGGATTTTGATTTTGTGAGGTACAGTGGCTCATGGAATACTCGATATCGTTTGACATGGAATTTGAATACTTGTAATTTTTGCGAATGTGTGTTACGTATGTTATACAAAACGCCTGAAAGTTTCATTAGCGCTGTAACAAGACACGACTGGCATGATTATACGATTTGGTCTATTAATCTGAAAATGTACGTGCATAGAGGCTACAGGATACGTACAGCATGTATTTAATAAGAAATTAGCATACTAAAATACGGTCAATAGCTATCTTAAACATAGTTGCGAGTGTTAAAAATGATCCTATTTATATTGACAGATAAAATACTTTGCGAAATATATGTATACTTGCACTAAATATCTTGCATCTTCTGTGTACATTTTCAGATTAGTTTCAAGCACCACTAAAATCATGATAATCGAATCTCATATATGGTGTTGATGATATTTCGAAATATTTCGTATGAGGTACATAAGATATTCGTGAAGCATTTCTACAAACGTGCGAATATTTTCGTGAACCACAGTGAAATGTATATGATATACGATATCCTTATTGCTTAAAACATTCTCGAAGGACAATTTGGTTTTCCAGGAAATCAGCCGAGTCCTATTTGTGCACGTTTGCATCCCCACCCCATCAAATTATAATAGTTTGCGACGCGAATCGAACGCGTGGGAGGTTATTCCGTTGTCGAAAATCGTGGCGTTAAGATGTATCACTCCGCGTAGCGCCTATTAACTGCGTAATACTTTCATCGTCATCCTTTCACCGCTCATACCCACGCTACTATTAACTCTGTTTAATCAACGTACGTTTTTCTTCAATAATTTATGAAATATTATTGTAATTTATAACTAGACCGTGGATTTCTATGCAAATTTATATTTTTATGGACACGACTACGAAAGTAAATTCATCCGAGATGGAGATTCATTTGAGGTATCAAAAATTATAACAAGTGTCCTACTTTGGATATTTTGCAAATATTTTTATATGTCATGCATTCTATGCGTTCTTGCATTTCCAAATTTCACATAAACGCAGCTTATCTGTCTTTTATTTATCTTAAATTATTTTTCTCTTTATCGTTTCTCTGGTTATTATAATCATTATTACTACTAGTGTCATCATCGTTACAGTTCCACTAAAATTTTGTAATAATTTCAGATTTCATAATATATTCACGAAAGGGTTCTACAAGTGTTCGAATATTTGTGAGCAAATAACAACAAATTTCTGGACGAACAGTCAAAAAGAAATTTCTTTTTGTTTCGAGATATTAGTTAAATGTGTTGCCTTTATCATCATGTACTTCATTCCCAACATTCGTTCCTAGTTACTGACGATCACTGTAGCCAAGTACTCCATTACAAGCTTCATTCATGTCCCTGAAGGAACACTTGTCCAACAGTCGCTGTGTTTCACGTTGATTCAGAAGTCTCTTTGCACAGTGCTGCTTCTCCAAGTTATGCTATCCGCACGTGACACGTGGTGCGATAATTCCTCGAGTCGTCACGAATCCGAATGGAACATTAACAAAGTGGTGCAATCGCGTTACCCCACTTTTACCAATGTTACGTGGCTTCTGCAAAAGAATTTTCGAATTACGACTATGTTAAGCTGTAACGTTGGTTGGGAGAAATACAGTGGCCCGCAAAAGTATTCCTGCATTTCCTGCACTATTCGATATCTTTTATGAATATATCACGTGTATTATATGAAACATTTTCAGATCTCATTAGTATTATAACGACGTTTACATATTGCAATGACAACTCTCGTGGTTATACGTGGAATTTTTAACGATCCTGAAAACGTACACAGAAGTTACAAGATACAAGTACAAATATATGTATATTTTACAGAGATCGCAAAAATATTTAATCATAATGATCAGTTTATAGCTATTTTCCATAATACAGTGTTTTCGTAGCTTCTATGTATGTGCACCTTTAGATTGGTTTCAATTTGACCAATATAATCAGGACAGGACAGTCGTGTCTCATTATGTGCATAAAATATACATCCCTTTATTGATTCTATAGTTTGATTCTCGGTATTGACATCTTTTCCTGTCAGAAAATATTTCAAGCATTTAAACAACCTATCAATTTCAAAACAGCTAATCATCCACAATATTAGTAAGTCTTAGCACTCGTTAGAACCGTCTTTAATAATTATTATTATAAATATGTTTAACTATGGCAACTATGTATTCGCACTAAATTTTTTACTAAATATAGGTATGCGGTAATATGTTGCAACTTCTGTATACATATATTTTCATATTGAGTTCAATTGTTTCCAACATGATCATCGCATAACAAAAATTTGTATATATGCGTGCATTAAAAGTCCCTATGGTAAGTGTACGAATACTTTTGTGAGCCACTGTATTTGGATAGAATCCAGACGCGATTTATTCGAAGATACAAGCTTTTATTGCCCGCTGGTTGCTTCGTGGGATCCTATGACTAACTTCAAACAACACACGAGACGTTTAACGGACTTGGATTCTAATAGACGTTCGCCGAAACGTCAAACGTGGATATTTATCGCGCCAGACACCCATGTTCCCATTTAACGTGACCGATAAAGAAGTATTTCAAAAAATTGTTGCTGGAAATCAATGTTTGTTGTTCCAGCAGTTATCCTGCAATGTTTCTGCTTCTAATGGACTATCGTCGCAAGATGCATGCTTGGTATTAAAACGAGAATTGTGGTATCACAGAATATAGGGCAATTGTTGTTTTAATTCCTCAATAATTCAACATTTCATTTACTACTGATCTCTCTTATTATTACAGCGAAAGTTTATAGCAATGGGTAGATTACAGATCTTTATGAGTTTATAGGAGATTTAAAGGTGCAAACATGTACAAAATTGTACATAATATGCAAAAATATAAAAGATATTCAAGCTATGGTACTTGCTGTAGGTTTTAACGAGTGAAATAAATTTTTACACGTACAGATCCTATTTCCTTAATTGTGGTAATGAAAATATGCTATTGCATAAACATACGCAATCTGGTAACGAGTTTTTGTACGTGGGAACGAGAAAACTTGAAAGATCGTTTGTTTCAAAGATAGACGTATTACGTGGGCGCGAGCTAATCGGATTAATCTTTGTTTGTCACAGGCACCAAATTTCTATGCAGCGAGGTGATAGCGCTAATAAGGAGCGAGGTGGACGACATCTGCTTGCAAATTATAAATTTCGAGGATTTGAGCTCGCAGCCACCTCCGCAGCCTGCAATTCCGCCCCCAAGCCAGACCAACAACAGGCTCGTCACACGCTGTAAGTTCCAATTTTTTTCTCCCTGCCCCCTCTCTCTTTTGCCCTTCTCTCCCTTCGCCGTTTCTCATTTTCTACTTTGAATCACTTGCTTCACGGAAACCTCCATAAATTTCATGTCCAATTTGTATTCACCTTGTTGCATTTACCGCTGTATATTTTTTTCGTACCCTGTTATAGAATAGTTGGCAAATTAACGCTTAAATAACTCATTATGAAGTTTGGTACTGTATCAGGTGGTTTAAATCGTACTTGGAAATGTATCCGTTTAACATTAGAAGTATCAGAGTGATCAAACTAAACGATTCTAATAATTTTTCGTAATAATTCTATAAATTTAGAATAACGCATTTTTGTCAATTTCGATGATTTTTATTTTTTGTTTTACTTGCTTTTAGTACTATTAGTAACACTGTTAATTTTATAGCATTGCTGTTAGTTCTAGTGTTAATTTGCAATGCATTAGGTTGTAGCATATGAAATGTTCGTTTCCTTCGGTTAAACGAAACACGATTCTGGTTTTCTTCAGAGTACGTTTAATTACACGTTAGCTACTAGTGACGCATACACTGCGTCGATTCAATTATCATACTTAGCTTACTTAGTTGCTATTGTATTTTTTGATTTCAGAGGAGAAAAGAAAGCAATGAGCCGTGTATTAATATAAATATTATTATTTAAGCCATATTTTAGATAATCAAAGTATTTTCATTAAAATTATGTCTGCCTTTAGACTAGTCGTGGAGACTGACTCGAATTTCTTACGAATTTATTGCACCGTTACAACGACAATATTGAAAAACATCCAGTCGTATTTCAAACAAAAAACACGTGAAATAAAAGAGCTTTAATTGACATTCAATTTGACGTTAATGACACTCGAAATCAATAGTAGTCTTTTTCATATAATCCAATGAAAAATCTGAGACCTTCAGACGAACATTTCATACGGAACAAACTAATAGAAAACGCAATGCGTTGAACAGATAAAAATACGTTCGATAGCGCTAAAAATGTCACACCCACACCTCTGTTTGTCCTATTTAATTCCACAGACATTCTCTTTTTCTCGCATTGCCTTCGTTGTGCAACGTCGAGGACACTAGGTCACGTAGTTAAGTGTTAACACGGGGTGTGTCCGTAGGAGCGTACTTGGAGCGCACTGTGACCTTCCTTGCCACAGACTGATGTACGAAAGGTGCTTGTAAAAATTACCACCGAGTCGCTTCATTGTCCGACAGAATTCAACGCGCCGAATTCTTTTTCTTTGCAACGACTAATTAAATTTCGCAGAGCAAGTCTCGCGCTTCTCCTTGTTTCCCTTTACTCGATTGAAACGTTAATTTCACACGATCACCGGTTACGTCGTTTCACAAGCATCAAACGAAGCAGTCTGTTACTTTGTGTCCACATACAAAGATAGGAATTTCTAGTTTGTCACTTATAAAATGTTAATAACAATATTAATTCAATGGTACAAGAACCTGCACTATATTTATTTTTCGTCTGCATTCGAGGTTTCGCTATCTCGACACTTCACGAAACATTCAAAGGTAGTTGAAGAATCTCGAAAACTTTAGGAGTTGTTTCTACACCTTAACAACGTCCTGAAATTGGAACTTATCATTCCATAATAGTTTACACGATCCAAACATCGTTACACAACTTTTGATTAAGCCAAGATTAAGAAGATTCGACTTCATGGTGGCTCAAGGGTGATTTCAGGATCTTGAATAATTTAAGATTGATTTTACGCCTGGAAGAGGACTTAAGAGTGTGATTTATTCAAAGATAGCTTTACAATTTTGGATTAGGATAAAAGTAGATTTCTCGACGGTACCATTTTTCATGATAAGGATGATTCGAGGATTTTGAATAGTTTAGAATCTTGATTTTATGCCTAGAGTTAAAATTGTGATTTATCATCCTATAGACGATCCAAAGGCAGTTTGTAATTTTAAAATTAATCTAAAAGTAAAGTTCTCGAGTTTCTAATGATTTAAGGGTGGTTCTTGTGTCTTAAATTAATTTAGGAAAAGGACCTACGTTCTGGGTCATTTACCAATAGAATCTACACCCTGTAAGCAGTCCTAGAAAGATTTTAGAATCTATGAAAGTATAGTATTCGTAATAAGATAGCTTCCTTACTCGTATTATTCTTGAAAAATTATTCGGTTTATTTGCTAACATTGTTGAAATTTTAGTCACATCTTGGATCTGTGTATCTGCGTAAAGTAACGCGTAAAATTAGATTGTTTATTTAAGTCTTGTATCGCAAGCGAATATTTTGATGATGGAATTATGGAGATCAACTTTACGTGTATCTTCCTCTCTTCTTTGGATGATTAAAAGCACAGGTGGTTGAATGCCGGGGAAATACAAGTGTCTTAGCTTGCCAATTTTTTCCGGGAAAAAAGTGCGCTTCTCGAATGGAATCTCGAGTGCATCCTTCACTTAATTAAATCCAGTGAAATTAATTAAAATAATTATCTTTGTAGGAGGAAGGTTTAACGTTCAGCAATCTTGCGTCGATATTTTATACTTTTAATTCTATTTATTATTAAATTAGTACTTATCGATGAGAACTATTAATTTTTAAAATATATAATTAAATACTTAACCGATAATAAACACTTTACGTTCGATACTTAATCATCATTATTATAAAATCTAAATAAAATGGGATGAAACATTTACATTATATGATACATCATGTGATGAAAAGATCGTGAAAAATATAGGACGAAGAATTAAGAAATAAGTTCACTACTTACGAAATTAGAACTAATTAAACATTCTTGCCTTTAGAACTGTACTAAAAACCAAGTAACAGCAATTACATACTTAGCTTTCAAAGGCTTTTTACGTAGCTAATTGTCGCGCAAATTGCAACGCGTAAAGCAGCTAGAGCGCAATCATTACTAAATCAAGGCGTCATATGTGTCCCGTGGAAGTGTCATTTTAGCTTGTGTATTCAGCGCTCGATTGTTCGAATTCCAGAAACACGAGACAAGTGCTTGTTGCTGTAACTACCTGAAACCACCCAACGCTTCTATGTAATACTGTCCACCTAATAATTTGCACGTTCCGTATTAGTAATATCAGAAGCGATTTAAAACTTCCAACGTCAATCTAAAATCACATTGTATAAAATTACATTATACTATTAGATGATAACCAATTTCGCCACTCACATTATTAATTTTGGATTCGAGTCACGAATTTTTCTATCAAATTCATTGGAAAATTTTTGTTCATAGCTCTGATATTTTGGTTATTTTGTGTATTTCTACATATTACGTACATTATACGCATTGTTGTGCTTTTAATTCTACGTAAATGCATAAAAATCTGCAGTCTACCCTGCAATTTTATTAAGAATCTTAGAATCGATTCAATCGTGCAAGAGGGTGCACAAGAGGCGAACGCAATTCCTTGGAATCGTTCAGTGGCCATTAAAATCACTGACAGAAGGCAACGAAGCCACAGAGAAAAGAGGAAACGCACGTTGGACGTTTGACACGGTGTCTTGCCAAAACGTTTCGTGCTATGTTCACATATAGTTTCCTGCGGCTTTTAAACTGGAGAATCATTATTTTCTGCTGCACCGATCGGTATAAGACAGCGTCGTCGACATTCAGGGCCGGCCCGTTGGCAACTGGGCCATGTAGCACACATTCTACCACCCGACGAAGATTATTACAATCGGAGATCGAGGTCAGATTTGCCCGCATAATGAATCGTGCAACGATACCCTGCGCCACTCGCGAATTGTTCTTTCACACGTCCTTCCGCGTGTCACGTTTCGATCGCACGAAACGTACGAAGGGCACCCGCCAATCTCAGTCGATTTTCTTAATCTCTTTATTTCTTTACTACTGAATTTCTTTATTTCTTTATTTCTTTACCCACTTTACTTTTTCTCACAGACAGGGCAGCATCGTCTTATGAGAAAAGTTTGAAGTTTTCGATCGAGAGACTCCTTCGAATAGTCCGCCGAATCGTAATTGATCCGCTGACTCTCCTCCTCTGCCTCCACTTTTGTTATCGTCTCTGACCATGCCAGAGTTTAAGTTTTAAGCGGTAAATTCCGAATAGGAAAGCTTGCGATTAAACGAGGCGCTACGAGTTTTGCGAATTTTTCTTATCAACCTTGCACCACTTTTTCCTTCATTTATATTTCAATTTCCTTTTTCCTGTTCTCACTCGTATTGATGATAGTTTCTTTCATATGAAAATCGAGGAACTCGATGAAGAAAAATGATAAAAAATGGTAAAAAACGGTGTTTACCAAATAGATAAGACAATTATGGAGAACGATGTACAATAATATTTATCTACAAAATTTTCTTACGGATTTCTTACGTGTAGCAATACTTCTTTATTAGAATAGTCTATTTAATCTGCAGTTTTCTTATTTATCTAGCGTTCTTTAATTTTATTTATTTAGGGGTATGTTATAGACTTCCAAATCTTTATGAGTACCTATAAATATGTTCAGGAACATATAAATTTTCTTATCAGAATATAACTGTAGCCACAATTCCCTCAATTTAAAGATCCGTTCACTTACACCATGTTTCCTCCCTGAATGCCTCAAATACAACAGTCAGAGTAGTCTTTTCTGACCGAATATCCAAACTCTAAATAAGTTCAGCAGTAACCTGAAAAGCTTACAACTGCACAAGATTGATCCACAACCTTTGGAAATGAATATTTCTTATCAATCTTGCACTACCTTTCATCAACTTGTATTTCAATTTTCCTTTTCCCATATCCGTCATCAACGATAATTTCTTTTTTAATTTTTTAGTAGAAGAACGCTTGTAACAAGTAGAGTAAACCTGTGTGTCCAAATGGCATTACCGATTCTCCGGGCAATTTCAGTGCAATTCCGAGCACACGCGCGTGTACACTAGGGTATAGGAGAGGGACACGCGAAGAGGAAGAGACGCGTGGTCACGTTTTATATCTGGAAGTGTTCGCGAAACTATTTTTAGGATGACGCCGCAGAACAGTCGCTGGACGTGTGTGGCGCGCCTAACAGTTAACCCTGACCCGGTAATAAATATTATACTCCCGTATAGGAAGCTATAGACACCCCACCTGCGGGTTGATAAATCCACCCTCAACCCCCACGGGCGAATCAGCTGATGGATACAACCCTGGGAATGAAATTGATTATTAAAATGGACGTGGAGCTGTCTGTGGACGATCGAGCCACGTTTATTTCACTTTTATAATACATATAACTCGTGAAAGTACTTGAACACTTGTCGAAAACTTTTATGAATATATCATATGTACTGTGTAAAATATCGTAGAATTTCGCCCAGTGAAACATTTCCATTATATCGATATACCACGATGGGACCATTTTTAACAAATATTGCACGTTTAAAATCGCCATTTATGACGTGTATTAATTTTATACTAGATATATATTTGCAATAGATACCTTGCAACTGCTATATAGGTTATTCAATTGGTTTCAAATTTATATTAATTATCGTAATAATCATGTCTCGTTACAGTATTAATGGAACTTCGAAAATGTTTCATGCGAAACGTACAATATATACATAGCAGGTTTCTGTGATAAATGTCACAAATATCTATACAAACCCTTTATCAGTACTTCGTGCGTGTCATACAAAACATTTGAAATTTTCACTGTACCGTAATGAAACCCGACTGTCATGGTTATGTTGGTAAAGTACGAAGCAAATTTGAAAATCAACATAGAAGCTACAAAATATTCAGTGCGAATCTACATAATGAAATTTCAAAATGTTTTCTATATGAACATGCATACAATAACGTAAAAGCATAGGAAAGTTTTCCATGGTAAATGTTAGAATATAGCCGCGAGCCACTCTATGTATTTCCGTGATATTTTACTTGAAGTTTCAACGAGAATCGAAAATTGTAATCATTGCCAAACAATTTTTAATTAAATCTGATCGTACTGTGAGCGCAAGCTTTAGCGTCGATAGAAACTGCTATCGTATTTATTTCTTGCCAACCGATTAATTTTCTGTCGATTTTTCATCGACTCGTTTCCTATTACACGACCTCTTTCGTTTTTCTTTTTCCTTTCATCTCTTTTTTAATGGTTCCAAGAATTTCTTTTACTCCCTTGGTAATAGGATGAAGGATGCATTTCATTTTTTATCCAACGCATGTAACATCTAAAGACACAAGGCTGATCGTTGTTATACGCTTTATAAGAAGGACAATTATGTGAAACGACCCAATCAATCTTCGAGTTTCTTTTTCTAACGAGCTGTTATTTCGAGGGACATCGTGTGAGAAAGAGGGATGCCTTTGTCGCTGTTTAATAACGATCGATGGCCCTGAGCATCGGAGAAAATTGCACCCATCGCTTCCAATCGCAAACACCTTCCGTTTCCATGCTCTTTCTTTTTTAATCTTCGTCCTCGACAAGAGCGATGATTCTTTTATCTTCGTGTAGAATTTTAAACGGATTCTTGCGTTTCCTAAATCATTTATATTGTTCAACTGCGAGGAAAGGTAGCGGCTGTCCAACGGCCAATTTGTGACAAACTCACATAAACTGTTATAACTTACTTCCTTCGCTATATTTTATTTGAAAGCAGTAACTACGCTGCAGTTGAAAAATCTTAGAACACTTATTATTTTTAGCAAAACTTCAGCATATGATTTAGGTTATGAATTTTAAATCACACCTGTACCTTGTAATATATTGGCGCTTTCTACGTTACTTAGTTTCCTTGTCGTATAAAGTGCCAATTTAAACTGTCTTAAAACTTTCGAGCGGGAAAGTTGATCTTTTATTATTACTTTATTTATTATTGATTTTTTTTTTTACTAGAATTTTATACTTTATTGCATTGTCGTATCCTATCAAGATGAAAAATATTCACTATTTTGCTTTTGAAACGCACAAAGGGATCCATTTTACGGTTTGTTACAGTCACTATCTTTTTTCATGGTTTTACAAATACAATATATATAGCCTATAGGAGAATCTGAAAATTCGCAATACCTTTTTCAATAGAATTCTTCGATATTTCCTTTTGAATTTTGCTAGTACCTTTTCGTTCATGTGATCGAATGTAAAGCAGTTATTGTATTTCGGTACGTGAAGTTCAACGACTCGCGCTTGGCCCAAAATCAAAAAGCTTTACGATGATCATACAGAGGCTCGTAGAATTCGTGTGCCAACGATCCAATCGTGCATATAACGATAAATCGACAGTTTCGTACCATCTGGTCCTTCTATATGATTTCTATACAGTTAGCATACCTCGTAATAATTGATGATTATTGAACTGCAAGTGAATATTGATTAGGTGTTAACATTTATTCAGATATGTTATCGAATTTAGTAAAAAATGGTGTTCGATTATATCATAAGGTACAAGAAATTTAATTGCAAGTCAAATTAATCTTTTCCCATCGAATTATCTGCATTGAAAATATTTGTTTAGTCTCGAGAAACTCTACCACCACGCCACTTGTAAGAATTCGTATGTTTTATTCTATTTTCTAAATTTATCGCTTACTTTCTCCAATTATTACTCTTCTCAGATTTTTCTCCTCAAACTACAATTTTTCTCATAGCGTCCAGCGTATTCAAAGCGTTAATTTTCCAAGCAAAGTCATTGTCCGTGCCCTCAGTGCTCTCAGGTGTCCGTGCAACGCGATTCATGATCCTATTTCCTCTCACTCCAGCGAAAGTTTGTTTAATCCAACCGGTGACTAACTTCGTTTACGCGTAACTCACTCAAACACCCGAGTTCGATGAGAAAAATATATTGCGGAAAGTAGCACGTACAGAACAACGTTGGAAAACTTTCTCTGATAATATTGTTCCGGTAGTATTATCTTCGTTATTATGCCAGTATTATGCTCACCGGTTTGTAAAATAATCATGAATTTAATGAAATACAAGAAAATTCTAAGTAAATTGTAAAGGTCTATGCAAATTTTAAATAGAAATTTGTTTCTCTAACTGTTACGACGAGTGCTTCATTCTGTATATTTTATACATTTCGGTACATTACGCAGTCTGTTACGTATTAATTCAAATAATGATTGTATTTGTAAAAATCATTAATTTTATTTCAAGTATATTCGACATTATTATTTATAACGATATATCTTTGACGCTTCCGAGATAGTTAGTTAGTAGTTGTAAAATTGATTAAAAATTGATGATAGATGTTATCTACGCAATTTAAAAAAAATATAAATTGCAATATTTCTCGCATTCTATACGAACACAGCGTGTATTTGTACGTCTTAAAAATTAAATTTCCCATGAATGCATAAACGTCTGCAATTTAACGATAACAAACTACTAACGGTTTGATGGAAATTCTTCATCGAAACGATATGGTAATACGTGATTTTTCGCAATATATATTTTCTTCGATGCATAGCTAGCAGTTTCTACTAACAATCACTAATAAGATTCAATGACGTTGACTCGAGCAGTCGACAGGGCAAGGGCGTCCTTTCGTGCTGGCCTCTCCAGGACCGGTGTCGTTGGTCCACCAAGGGTCAGGAATCGACCGAGAACCACGACCAACTTACCTCATCGACTTGCTGACGGGACCATCCTCGACGAGGACGCCTCTGAGAACTGGTGAGTTTTCCAACTTTCGTTTAATATTTCATCGAACTTCTGCACGTTGAATCGCGGACCAAGATAGGAAAGCAAATAAGTTTATCGTACTACTTTCATTTAATTTATGATATGCGGTACAGCTTAGGGGGAATATTAATGACAAAGAAATGGAACTTACAAGACGCGAAAAGTGGGAAGAATTTATTTCTTATTATTGAAATATCGAAGATTTCTTTCCATTTTATCTTACATTTTTCAATTGATTGTTATAGTTCTATAACTGCAATAATGGGCTATCAGTGAAGTTGTTAATCAATTGAAATTATACGGGTTTTTTAATTCCTGGGAAAGGTTGGCCCGTTGTACAAACATCAGCAATCGTACTGTTTAATTAGAATTTGTCAAATTATCCTTCATAGATTTATTGCCAATCTATCTATACAAGTAGTTGTTTGTTTCATTGCGATCGATCCATATGAAATTGAGCAGATTTGCGAAACACGAATATCTTTCTCTATATTTTATATGTATGTTACATGATAGATCAATGTATCTTTCACGATAGTATCAAATTGGAAGTAAGCAAAGAAAATAGTAACAAAATTATATGGAAACCGGGCTCTCTTCGGTCACAATTTCTTCGCGTAATGAATAAAATCACGACCAGATAATTAACCTGCAACAAAAAGCTGCAGGGATTGATTATCACGCAACGAAATCGCCGTCTTGTATGAAATTTCGTGAAATTTCCCAGTCGAAAAAAGAATCTCGCGTGGAATTTCACTTGTATCGTACATAATTGGTCCAGAAAATGTCTTGATTCAGAAGTTGCTGGTGGGGTTGTCCGGTAGTTGGAGTTGCGCGAGCTGATTTGTCGTACTGCGGGTGTTGTGCAGAAGCCAATTAAGAAACTGACGAAGCTGACCTAACTAAGTACACTCGGCTCGTTAATGATACAATGTATTGTTCTCGCCAGTTTCGCAGCGTAGCCGACAATGAAGCTGGCATTCGGTTGGACCTTTGTGAACACCGAATGGCCGTTTCGATATCTCGTTAACCGGTGCCGCCCCGTGTTCTCTATTCCGATAATCGATCGTCGGACAATCCGGCAAAGAACCGAGCAATAGAAATCTCAATCGTTTTATGTAGCGTTTCGCTGAATTGAATTTTCAAACGTGTCAGATATGTTCCGTGGCGACGATAGCTTTCCATGGTTTCGCTCGAACGTTGATTAGAATTTCGTAGCTCGTGGTGCTTGATATTTGCGAGCGAATTTTGGGTCGAGTGCGATTCTGTTTTAATATTCGAATGTTCCACGTACCCTTCTGGGTTGATTAAATTTTTCATACGACACATATGGTTATGGAGAGTATCTAACATGAAAATCGAATGGGAAAAAATGGTACAGGATGGGAAGAGAAAAAAGAGAAGGGAACAGAATGATGAAAGAGGGAAAAGGGAGACGAAATAGATGGAAGAGGAAAACGGAATAGCACGAGGGATGAAAAGTTAAGAGAATAGAGAAGAAAGGATAGGAAGACAAGAGGAAAGGGCAAAATGAAGGAAAATGCATAAAATAAAAGAAAGGGACAATGATGGAAGCAGTATAGAAAAGAAGAGAGGGCAAGGAAGGGAAAGCAAGAGAACACAAATTTCCCTAAGGCTTTTACAAGCTATTGGAATTTCGCTATTAGAATTTCACCATCAAGAACGCTTATTATTAATCTTTAGTTTCAGTCTTTCATAAAGGAATATTTACATTCCATTTAATAATATAGATACCTATCAATTTTTTAATTTTACTTATTTACTATGAGCTCGGTTCTTCTATTTCTTTCGCTGAAACGACTTTTTCAGCCTGTGACAGGATTAATATACTGAATATTTTAATGACTCATTTAACCAATTAATTGGGGAATTGAATTTTATAAATCTCTCATGGGGTTAGATCGTAGTGTGCGTAAATAAATAAAAGCGACGGCGAGTATATACGTCAAACACAGTTAATTGATTAGGTGTTGATATTAAAAAAAATGGACCTCGTTTGAAAGATTCGTACACGATGCCACCATCAAGGTAGACACTTCTCGATGTATAGGATCTCGTTTGGCAGCGAGGGGGAAAACATAGTAATCTGGGATGATCGAAAGCAGACACGAGATCAAATATTGGTATCCGCCCGAGTAAACAGTAGTTCCGTGTGGTACCACTGAATTGATTAAGGGTTTCGTAAACAACCCTTATCGATATCTCTGCCGCACGAATGCCTCACGAATCGTGACGCGTATTTCTTTCAACGTGAACGCCGTCTATGCAACCTCTCATCCTTCCTTCTCGTCGATGGACGCGATTCGTGACAAATCGTAAATATCACGATTCTCTTTCGAACCTCGTAAATCCTTGTCATGATGACATATTTCCGCGTGACATTTATGAAATGATAGAACTTCTGTGAATAAGGACGAGTCGATATAAAAATGTTTTCCAAGTATTTGTTACTTATTAATTCATTGCTATAATACTACAATATTATATAGCTTGATATTACTACTTTGACAATTCTGTAGCGTTGATCTCTTAATTGGTACTCGTCAAATTGCCGATGAATATTTTATAAATACTTAATCAACTAGGAATTCGTCCTACAACCAACATAAGAAATAAAACGCTGATGGTAAAAAGTACATATACGGTAAAATTTCGCTTATCCGAACTGGGACATTTATTCGGTCCAGTGCCATCGCAATGCCCGATTAACCGAATATCTTCCTGAAATCCTACTATCTGATTGCAGGCCATGTGACGCTTATACGAATGAATGTTTTAGCCTTAGTGTTTACAAATTTCAGCTTAGCAACATTCAGTTATATGAAAATTAACTCCCATTGTAGGAATAAATAAACAACGAAGGTAGGGAGATGCTAGTGAACTCCTATTATCCGACTGATCCTATTATCCGACACGTCTTGTTCCTCGACCGTGTTGGATAAATGGAGTTTTACTGTACTACGTTGTGTGTAAAAAATATTTATACACCATCTTATCTATTATAGCGTTTACATGCTAATTAATTACATCCAAGGAAATTTCGTAACATTTTCATATAGCTACAGACACTTTGGTACTATGCAAATGAGATCTAGAAAGCTTGGTAAACAATGTTCCATTGGAAAGTAAAAGTGCAAATACTTGTTATAACAGTTACATGTCTATCACCGCGTCAATTAAGTATTATTTCTTTCGAATTGTCACGTAGAAGCAAGCACAGCGTCGTCGATTTCTATAAGTAACATTAACTTCTCGATCGAAGAAATTGCCATTTCCCCGTGTAAAAGAAACAGAACGTTTCTTTTCAAGGAATCAAGATCAACTTACCATCGCCGTTTCTCTTTATATCCTTCTTTTGTGGCTTGCTTCCTTATCTTTCGTAATCGACGAACGATCGAACATCCTTAGCTAGAAGCAATTCCGGTCTTGGCAATTGTAGCACTACAATTGCTACCGCGCCAGCAATCTCTCGGCCGATCTTTTAACAGTTATCTTTCTCCATCGATTTTATCACCGAACGCTTCTTAAACTTTCCTCGTGCCTTTCGCTGCCTCGTTCGTCAATGCAAATTTTGCTTACGAAGCGCAGCACTCGGATTTCAGTATCAAGAGGATAAATCTGCTATCGATGAATTTAGCTTGATAAATACGTTTAAAAGTCGAACATTTTCGTGACAAGTTTCCCCGGCAAGTTTCGTGACTTTTATTCTACGAAAATTTAATACGATTTGCACGTTTGCTCGATACTGCCATAGAGTAATGTTGTTGATTAAATTGATTAAATTTTCGATATCCTTGGAAAAATTGCGTTCATTTTAGGATATTTAATCTTAGAGTAAAGTATTGGTTTGAAATGTTTTCCTCGTTAAATATCTTTAACGAGGATTGAAATGTCTTGAAATATTATCAGCTCGATAATGACACATGTATATAGAAATTATAAGATATTTACTACTAACGTATATTTGGCAAAGAATTTGTACTTTCGAGTTATCGCGGGAAGACGCGGTCGCGAGAAAACGCGTCAACGGAAGTCGTAAATTCCCGTTACGATTGTAATAATCGACACCACGAATAGATCGATCCCCTGATTTCCGTTAAGATAATAGGGGTGGTTGTTGGAGTATAACACTGCGATTCACAGGATTATAAAATTTTTCCCACACTTTGTACAATCACACAAATTAATAACACCGTTGATTAAGATACAGGTGACGAAGAAAGGATTATTCGTAGATAAGAGAATCCATGTATATGTTGAGAAACCGGGCGACAATTGGCTGTCTTGCAGGAAAAGTTACACGCGTATTTCACAGCGTTGTAGCAGCAGAGTTACGTTTATCACTGGCCGCTTCTAGGGCAAGTGAAAGAAAAATATGTTTTCGACGGTATTTCCGATAAAAGGCAGCTGGCACGGTCGCAGTTTCTCGTCCAGTACGAATCGCCAAGACAGATGAGACTTATATTTCCGGAGAACTATCGCGGAAAGAATGTCACCAGAAACAGGAAATGCGTTGCACGCTATCGATTCGAGTGATTTTAATACTTTAATTGCTTGGAGAAACCAATTTCCACCAGAGTTACCATCAGATCGATATTCATTAACCTAATTCGCTGAAAAATCTTTGAATAAGATTTTTGTTTTTCCACTTTACGGATTAAGGAAATCTTCTCGTTGTTCGTGCAAATTTTTATAGCTTACTAGTTGCTTGAAATGAACCACTTTTTCCAACTCCGTGTTCTCAATTAGTTGAAAAATCTATACGCCGCAACGTGTAATATTTCCAGAGGATACATTATGATTTATTGCCTAAATAATTTTTAATTAGGTTGCATTTATGAGCACAAACAACGTTGTAAGTATAATGTGAATTCGATTCAGCTCAATTAAAATGAATAGCTTTAACCTAGAACCATTAACATCATTTTCCACGCAATGATTTTATTTCACGACAATTTGCGGTTTGCGAAAATCATTACGTTTATAAAATACATTGACAAATTCACGGAAGAATTTTCAAGTGGCGTGGATGCTATTACGAGCGAACATTTCGTAATTAAAACGTAATTTAAGTGATCGCGTTGTATTTTATACGTTTTTATCTTTCAATTTCATACGAATATGTAAAAATCCTACGCATAAACTGTAATATTTAAATATTAGACTAGGTCACGCTGGAATGATGCATTGTCTTGCAATGTCTATATAAGACTTAGCGAAAGGATGACACTGGTAGTCGGAAGCTTAACACGCAAGAGGGTTGGTGCGACATAAACAATCCCCGGAACCGCGAGGCACGACGAACGACAGAGAATAATACGATCGCAGCTGCGACCTTGGAGTCAGACAGCAACTAACGGAGACAGCGTGCACGCTGTGGTGTTCTTCTCTTCAAGGTAAAACCAGGTGTACTGTTTCGACACGCAACCACCGAGCGGAAAACGATCAGAAAGTTGCGCGGCGACGATGACGGGTACCTTGAAAATTCCGACGAACCGTGGAAAAAAGATTCGATGGCAGCCAAGGGGGCACGCGATGGTAATTTCGCAACAGCGATAGGAATCTGTTGGAAAAGAAAAGAAAAAAGAAATTGTGAGCCGACAATCTCGAGCGGGCCGATTGTCGAGAATTTCGAGGCTGGTCGGCGTGTTCATGACGAGTATCCGCCAACGATGCAAACATTTGCAGATTGACATCTGCTATATCTAGATTTTTAAAATCTTTTTCTTCTTTTACTTTTTTGAAAGTTGGAAAAAGAGTAATTTTTTGACGACGGAATGTGGTGGTTTTCTTTGGTTGTGATTTAGGTGATATGGTGGAACCTGGTAGACCTTTGATGCAAATGGTTAATAGCTGGGTAATTAGAAGGTTTGTTCCCCGCAGGGAATAGAGGTACGTCATGAAATCGGGATTATGCTGGAATCACGCGAGTCGATCTCGATTCAGCTTTACTAATTGTCAAGATTTCCTACGTTGGATGGTTGCTACGTACACTGAGAGATACAAATAACTACAAGACTTGAAGCAATGGACACTGCGAAAAAATAAGATTCTTGAAAGCTAAAATATATAAAATATTTAAAAATTCTCTACTTTACGCTCTTGTAACGATTAAACACCGAAGTGATCCACCAATGAAGCAACAATTGCTCCAAGTTAATCATCCAGTGTACAAAGTCTGCGGTGTGCGGTTCTATTAGCCTGAGGAGGGGAGAAGGTTCCAGAGAAAAGAAAGTTTAGTCGTAGCTAGCTCCTGATTAACGGTAAGAGCTTGATTACAGCTGCAACTTTACAGTGACAAAGAGAAATGTCCCGGTTTTACTGCGCGCTTCAAGGTGAGCCCCGTTGAACACGCAACGTCGCGTCGCACAGTGCGGCATTTGAACGAGGATTCGGGACAGAAATGAAAATTCGGAGGCCGCGTTCTCACGTTGCGTCGCGTTTACCTTCTCCCGCCCTTAACTTGGCAAAGGTAAATATATTGGAGGATGTTAACGCCGAGAGAAATCAAAGCGGCAGATGTTAACATTGATAGGGTGCTAACATTGGAAAATGTTAAGTTGAGATTAATATCGGGGGGAGGTTAACGTTTGAGAGTGGTTTTTTATCTGACATCCTTCACTCATGGTTATGAGTCGTCTAAGAGAACTTCCTTCGCGCAAGAGAAGATGTTTGAAGAGACAAATATTCCGGGGAAGTTAAGGTTGACAGGTAAACGTTGGGAGATAAACGTGGAAGTAAAAATTAGGGGAAGGTAAACGTTGGGGAGAGGTTGATATTAAGGTTGGAGGGAGGTTAAATTTGGGGGCGGTAAAACGTGGGAGGTCGGCGAACGTTGTGTCGTGATGTGGGGGACTGAGAAACGATCAGGTGACTGCGACAAGACTATTCACAGGAGGAATAGAAACGCATTTTAACTTCTCTCCCGCAGTGTTCAAATTTTGATTTAGTACGTCAGAGAATTTACTATCGCTCGTGTTATCATCTTGTAACGGGTGAACTTACGAAGAGATAAGTACTATATTTATCGATCGAGAATTAAATATTAATCGCGTACTTGTCTATTGAAATTAAGGAACTAACAAAAAGCAAAGTTGGTCAGCTTGACTGCTGAGAGGCACCTATTTATCTTCGTTCGAACATAGATATATCAAGCAATTAAATTTCTGTGGCATCGAAACATTTTCCTGTAAAGAAATGAAAATCCGTTCACGTCCAATTCGAGCTGAAAATGCTCCTCGAGGTCTGTTTGAAGAGCGCGCTTCTATGCGCCGGATCTTTCAACGATCGTGAAGAGATAGAGGTATCGCGTGAATAAATAGAGGCTGTGAATGAACCTGGTTGAATAAGAATGAAAAAAGAAGGCGCGAAGGAGATGAATGAAGGCGTTGGTTTGAGCCGGAAGATTTTATCTCGCAATAAGGAGCGTGCGTGACCATAATACGAGTCGAAAGCTGCATTAAACTCGTGGCAACGTCAAAGCATATCTAACTTACATGGTGGCCTCAAGGGACATACCTGGACCGGAAATTGAGCGCAACGCTACGAGATTAATACGTATTTTAAGATACTTTCCGCAATAGGCGATGTTTCTTCTTAAAAATAATGTCAGATAGGGGAGTTGATTTCAATACTGGGAAGATCAGTGAGGTAGCTCCGATCCATTAATCGATAAAATTAATTGGCAAAATTTATATTCACTAATAGTATTCGTAAACTTTTTACTTTAAAGAAAGATCGTGCTTTGATCAAAATAATAATCGATTATTTCTTTTAGCAATCATTTTGAAGATAAAGATGTTTCAGGGAATCGTCATTGAAAGCATTATCTTTTCGATACTAATTGCACGCAGTTTGCTCTGACAGTAGTTAATTCTAATTAATCGTTAATCGTACATTCGATTCCTTTTCACTCCGATTTTTGACAATCTTCCTAACGAACAAATAAACTTTTGAAGCACCTTTAGAAGTGGAATTTGCCGATGTGTCGCGAGTTTTAATATATCGAAACAATGTCAGCAATACGAAATTGTTAATTTATAAACAGTTAAAATCCAACACTTAGGACGATGAAATAATTCCAATAGATAATGCTACTGGAAACAATTTAAGCGAAACGAAGCGTTGCCTTTTCAGTAGGAAAAGTAATTTAGCCTAACGAAAGCTACGAGTCTCAAATGGAGAGAACCGATAATTCAAAGTATATCCGTGCCAAAGTTGACTTTTAAACCCGGAGAAAGGCTGGAAGTTGAGAGGAGTTTCTTGTTTCAAGTCGGCGACATTGTTCCATGCTCGTTTCCTGTGAATTCCAGAAGATTCGGAGGAGAGAGGGGATTCGAAGAAATCTAGGTCTTACCTCGCTCGTTTCGGAAAGTTACGATGGTTTTCATAATTGGAGACGCTTAAACGAAGCTTTTTGGTGGGATCGTTTTCGAGTTTCGGCTATAACGAGGATGGCTAAATTGGAATTAGGTAAACAGTGAAGTATAACGGCATTTAATCATCGAATGGCGGGCTGAAGCTATTCATTGCGAAGTTACGGCTATGAGAAATGTTGTACCTAGTTGTAAGTAATGTTTTTGGCGAGGCAAGATCATTCGTATCACTAAACATTAATAACCGCTATAGTTCAAGATGGAAGCCACTTGCTGGCGAGTTCAAATGGCTGAGGACCAAGCATATCTCGCGTTTAATTTATTTTATTGTTGTGGAAGACCCAGTGGCAGCGAGATGCGGTAAAATCGTTCGAACGTCCAAAGTTTATGTACTTGGACCGTTAAAACGAGCGAATTGATAGAATTCTCGGAAAATAAGCATGTGAAATCACTGTCACGACCGCATAAATTATACTCTAGCTGTGACTCAATCTTTACTGTTGGATATTGTACATATTGTTCGTATACTTTACGTTGTTCTTACATAAAAATATTTAGACACTTCATAAAAATGACTTTACACACGTACGAATATTTAATCGTTGGTAATCGATTTTGACTTTTTCACATTTTGCATAAATACGCTGCTAGCAGCTTTAAAATATTAAATGTTACAAATTTTTACTGCTTCCCTTCTCTTATGAATTCTAGTTATTGCTAGAATCTTCATTCTTTCTACATCCTTTCTGCGATCGAGATTTTTCTACATACTTGCACTTTTATAATATCGCTGATCCTCAGAGATTCCTTTGCCAGGTTTTTGCGTTTCTCCTATTGTTGCAATCCTGTCTTAGAAAATTCCTTCGTTGCTGAAGTTGCCCGCCGTACTGGCCCATAATAGAATTGTTTTATTCGATGTAAGAATTTTTCCAAATTACATTTATACATTTTCCGAGAAAGCTACTCAGGCCACTTTACAGCACAAAGACTAATTCAGAGTTGCAAATATATTAACTGACGATTAATTACGCAGATAATTGAAAAATTAGTGTTGTATCAATTACTGCATTGCACCTAATTACAACAGATATCAGCGGATCATACGCACAAGGTCTCCGGATAACAGACGCGCAAGTGTAACTTGACGACGATGTGTGATATTTCAATTACAAGTTATCCTAAAATTCGAGAACAAGAACGACAATAATTTGCTGCTAAACGGAACGTGCTAGTTTCCTATCGAGCCGCATTATGGTTGTTTTCAGAGAGGCCTTCGCGTGTTCGCACGCACTCGTCGATTTCTAAACAGCAAAAGCGTTCCATTCGGTCTGCGATTAACAAGAAATTGCGAAAGAGTATTTGCTGGGTCAAAGCAATTTTATCGACTGAACACGATTCGTCGCGTACACAAGAGGAAAGTCTCGAAATACGAATTGAAAAAATCAACGAAACTTTAAGCAGCAGTAAAACGGGAGATGTAAAAGTAGGAGGTCGAGCTCTGTGACTTTTCTATCTCGCTTTTTTCGAATTAAAGAAAGAAAAAAAAAGAAAAGTGGGAGAGAGAAAAAAAATCACCGCATAATAAAATCCATTAGAGAACGCGAGAACAATTGAATCATTAATTATTCAAAACGCTGTTAAATTAGTGTCGAGGTTCGTAGTTTTGAATTCATAAAGAATTTGCGACTATTTGCAGGGAATAGGTGCGAAAACGCGAATCGCGTTTGAACGACGCACATGCAAATGTGATTTTGCGTTGGCCCTTGGGAGCTCTTTCAACGTATTAGCGTACTAAAATAGGATGGATAGGGTGTGGCATGCGGAGACGTGAAAAACTTGTAATTCATTAGCCATTCTTCCTTGCAAATTGACTGCGGCTGATTAAAAACGAATATTCAACGCACACTGCAGTGATCCACGAAATACGATTAAAGAACAGAGGGGAAAAGGAAGGAAGTTATATAATAGTACAATGTTTAACCTTCGAGCAAAATGTCTGTTCGATTTTCTTGAAAACTCGAGATTTATCCGGACACAGATGTTCGAATATTGATAAGAATCATTGTGGATACTGGAAATCGGATTATTAAATAAAACACAGCGAATTGTTATTGAAGTTACACCATTTATCGCAGAAAATGTTTTTATCTTAATAACGTTTTCTTTATTTTTCTGTGTTATTTTATACGTCACTTAAATAACTAAATGGACGCATCATGTGCGTCAATAACTCAAATGTTATTACGTAAATGTAATAGTGTAAACACGTTGCTCAATAGGGTAAACGCGTATCGATCTCACGGTATGGACGATGATCCTCAATCGTGATTTCCTCGAATTAACAGTAAATTAACGGCGAATTAACGGTACAGAGTTTGTCAAACGGAGATGCACCTGCAACGCACTGTAATGAATCATATTGAAGCAGAAACCCATGCAAATATGTACACGACAGCAATTTACCACATTTTAGACATGTAAATTCCTTGAACCCACCCAACAATAGCGTGCAAACGCCGCAAGGTAAAGTTGTGCCGATGAAAAGAGAGCGCGGCCAGCTACGACTCGGGGTTGAAAGGGGAGAGGCGAAGAAAAAAAAGCGGTAGTCCATTATGTGGATCTATTTGTATTACGAAATCACTCTGTCAACACGGCGACCGAGGAATCGATGTCAGGGTTGCCTGGTCGCAGTAAACGTCGACAAAATTCACCGTGTTTTTAACGCGATTTCGATCGCGGCTCCGACGTGGCGAGGAAATTCAGTCCTTTGCATAAAGCAAGGGTATTGAGAACTTTGAAAGGATCAAAAGAATATGAAATGAAAGGAACGTTGCTACCATTCTTTCTGTCTAAAGAAATTTCCTTTTATCCGTTTATCGAATTTCATAAAGATTATGTATAATGTACATACAATATACTGATTATCGAAATTTATTGACTTATTGATTCATTAAGGCTCGACCAATGAAATAATATGTAACGTGTGCAAACAAAATAGCTGTATATATTGTTTTGTCCAGGTAAAAGATATTATTAGAGTAATGGCTACCTCGTAGAAAATCATTACACCAGTCAGAGAGATGTATAAAAAGGATTTTCGCGATTCAAAAGAGGATAGTTTATTGTAATACAAAAAATACTTCAATTTCCTCAAATTTCGTAGAGTTACACGACCTAGAAGTAGAAGTAACGACGTGAAAGACATATTGCACAAATTTGTGAAATTTTCTTTGACAGCTGCAGCTTCGAAAAAATGAACTTCAATCGTATGAATTTGTTCAAAAAGTTCTATATCAAATTTAACGTCACGGGAATCTGGCTCTTCGTGGATTAATAAAAATCCATGACAAATGATCAATTTTCACAGAGTAACGACTCTGTAAAATAATTTAAGCAAACTCTTTCTCTCAAGTAATTCTCAAAATATCCAAAAATTCATTCTACTTTGTTGAAGTGCATCCACATTCTTAGAACATAATTAAATAATTTATACAAAAACTCTTTTTGTCAAGATAAATACTGAAAGTGCACCGTTAAGTCAACAAATTCGATGATCTCTTTGCGAAGGCATCCACATTCTTTAAACGGAATTAAGCAATTTCTGCAAACCCTTTTTACCAAGTAATTCGCAAAATACCCAGATCTGCGCCTTTACAGCTAAAACGTCTAACAAACGTTTGACAAAGTACATCTAGATTCTCTTTAGAATTTTTTACTTGCGTTAACACGTGGGTAAACGGTCGTGACACGGCGAACAGCTATTTCATTAAACGGAATTACACGTATCCTCTTCCCAACCCTCGATAAACAAAAAATGGCGGTGGCGAGACGGTGTGGCGCTGGTCTGTTACCCAGGAAAAGGAGGTTGATTTGTTTTCCTCTCTTGATATATGCAGGCGGACGGACGTTTCGTAGCAGGAAAAGGGAAAAGAGAACGAAAGACAGTTCCGAGTGGCGCGAGGGAAATTCTCATTACGCGTTCGAAGCGGTTGGAAATGTTCCAAACGAAACTACCCTGAACTTGTCCCCGCTCTAACGACGCCGATACAGGCCACTATCCGTATCTCTTCTCTCCGAATGGAGGCTTGCAATTGCTAGCAGGAAATTTTTCCAGACATCGGACCAGCCTGGTCGATACACGTTACACATACGCCCGGAATTTCCGACAAATTAAACAGTCTTTCATGATTTCCGGGTTAACGCGGCTACGCTGTTTCCTCCAGCTACCGTCTGTTTCTCATGGCCAATTATCGGAGACGTACCGCTGACGTTTCGCTGGTAAATGCCTCCATCCATTTCGACTTTGCGCGCTTGAAAAACGTGCTGCTTATTCTACACTGTTTTCGAAAGTTTTGACTTTGATGGTCAGACGTAAATTGGAAAGAGTTACCAGCAGTAGTGTATCAAGGTTGCTACGAAATTTCATTCCTTGAGACGTCAACGATGCAACCAAACAAAGATAACATTGAAAAAATATGATAAATGAAGTTCTCTTATTTTCTGGCTTCTCTATTGCTTAGTAGATGTATTCTAATGTGAGAAGGTTAAAGAATATAGATTTGCTTCTTGATTAAAGTCTTACAAAAAAGTAAGCGATCGATCTTTCACGATTCGTAAAAGATGAATAATATTAGCTCGATTGTTGTGTTAATTTAACTTAATTCGTGTCAATCTGTACAGTTGGGGTTATTAATGTTATTTGAGTGTTCAACAGGACAAAGCGCGTATCTAATTTCAAAACTAAATGCAAGGATAATTTGCAATCTTAATTTAATTTATAATTCAGAAATTTAAAGAATTTGAAGATATAGAGCTTGTCAATAAAATTGTAGCTCTACCAGATTAAAGAACTACAAGCGTCAACATTATTACTGCGTATTGCCTTTTAAAACTCGATTTAACAGCGTTGTAGTACTTCGTTCGACGTAATTCCCATGATCGTGAAGTAATCATTCGAAGAAATCGTCGTTGTTTGACTTATACGTAAAGTCGAAATTAAAATGCATCCTGTCGAAACTAAGAAAATGTCCGTGTACGTTTGAACGTTATCGCAGCTCGGTTCCATTAAGAAGAACGAGGTCTTACTTCGATAATCGAAGTCGACGGCCACCAAGGGTGACGTGTGTGCCTCTTCCAATTCCGAAAATGACCGGTGGCGAAAGTGTTCCGCGATAAATTGTAGAAATCCTAAGATTATGGCAATGGTCGATACGGAACAGAGGTCAGACTTGGCGAGTGAAGTGTGTCAGTGTTAGGTCAGACGTTGCCAATCGATACGAAAACTGACGAACCGCAACGCGATACACAATGGGAAACTCCGTTACCCTTGTGCATGTGAGAACTATAACGTAAACGGACTGCACTTTGTTTTGTTAACCTCCAACTGCCGTGTCAGCTCATGCAACGCGTAAAATATACTGGTAGGCGTAAGTTTCCCCAGTTTGTGGATAGTTGAGCAAGTTGCAGGTGTTGGACACTTCCATGGAGGGATGGTCCTTGCCCGGAAATTTTCGAGTCCTTATCGCGTTGCAAACGAAGGAAAGTTTTGGAAGCTGTGACGATCCTACTGTGGAAGTTTCGATATTCTTATCTGCTTCTGGAAATTCTAATTCCTTTAATACTTTGAATGTTCAGTCGGTATATTTTATAGACAGTTTAAAATACCTTGAAGAAAATGGCTTATAGAATAATACTGAAATATTAGTAATAATAATACTAGAATGGAATAATAAAATTAATAATATGACAATAGAATGATAGAAATAATAATATAACACATATCAATACATATACAGTAAGCGAATGCTTATACATTTTTCTGAAATTTAATGTTTTAAAAATTTACAACATGCATATAGTATGCAAAGATATATAAAGTATCCAAAATAGAGGGTCTAATGTAATATTTGGTAGATGAATCCAATTTCTACGTAGATCTATTATTTAGTCATCCTGGAATATTTCCTATATAATTCTGTGACCTTAGTTTGTCAAATTTAACGCATGAAAGGTAGGGAAAGACGCGAAACGATATTTTCTTGTTCACGTTATCCTTATCCACCTGGAACATCTCTTTTAGTATTATCAGAAAGAACCGAGATATTCCAGGTGATAAAGTTAAGTGGATCACCCCGTATAACAGAAAATAGACCGTGTTAATTTCTAATTAGGAGAAATTTGACCATCTAATCCTTTAAATACGCGCATATTTTCGTAAATTCCACGAATTCCATGTGTCTGCATTCCGTCGACGATTATTGTTAAGAAAGGCGCATTACGGACGATATTAGCAAGCAAAGCAACGATCGTGGCTTCCAAAAAGTAGATTTCCAAAAAGTAGGAGGCCAGTCGAATTTTTGGTCTGGACATAGAGAGATATTAACGTCGTTTAAAAAAAGAAAATTTGGGCGCCGAGAAATACGTGGAATGCATTTTGTTCCAGCTCTATAGACGATTCCAGAATCGCATTTCCTTTTAATGGAACTTCTCGGAAATATGTAGATGTAGAAAATGCATAGGATGACGTCGGTATTTATAACCATGGATAAGAAAGCTGCTCGATTATTTCGATCATATTCCTCTCTTTTTACTAGAGTAATCCAAGGGTATAAAACGAGAATCGTTTTGTAACTCGATAGTTTGGTATTCGAAGGCTAACAATTTCGAGGGACACTTCGGACTTCTTCTTCTTCACTTCTCCTTTCTTTGATGAAAATCGAACTTTGAGAACTACGTGCGAAGAATTCACTGAGTGATATCATTTGTATCTACTTTGGAAGATATAGCTTGGGCGATAAATAAATTATTCTATTTCAAGTATCAAAGGAAATTTTGTTCACTTTGTTCGTGGAAATAAAATTTCCTTTCTCCTACGGTAGTCCACGAAAGTGTTTCGACACTTCTACTCTTATCGTATGAAGTATTTTTAAATTTCTCTGGTATCGTTCTAGACACATTTTCAGATTGCTTTCCAGTATAATCATGATAGTGGTTTCTGATCAGAGTACCAATAAAGTTTCAAAGTGTTTTATATAATGTCTTCTACTGTAGATGTACAAATGCTCTCGCAAGCTACTGTATGTCTTTGATAATTGTTGCATCGGTTGAAGCGACAGGAAATATTCTTTTTGGAAAAAATATTTTTAGTATCTCTTAATGGTCGATCGAGTTCAACGTGCGCTATTCATCTAATGGAACTATCCTCTATATTTCGCAGCCCACTAACATGTGGTTCACCTACAATGATGGAATCTTGGGGTCCCGGGAGGACTGGCACACCCCCGCCTGCTCTTCCACCCCCGCCAACTGGGAGCAACAATGGTGGTGCAACGTCTGCAGCAACCGCAAACGTTGCACAGCCCAGCACAACCGCGCCGATTGCCAGTCCCGAGGGGGTCAGCGATGTAAGTAAAAAAAAATCCTTAGGAATACCCGCAAAAACCAAAAAAGAAACGCAGAGTTTCTTATTTGTAATTATCAAAGTCATTGCTTTTTTTCTATTTACGAGAATAACCGAGTTTTGGGCATGTACGTACATTAATATATGTGAGAATAAGATATTGCTGGAATGAGAGAATAACAACATCTAGGAAACGAAGTCAAAAGCACGACAGATTCCAAGGCACGTGTAAAAACGAATCGCTTGCCGCCTCATGCAACACGAAATGCAAGGTATAGCACCATGCAAAGGTCGGCCTAATAAGCGCATACCTTGGCAGGAAGGTCGCGAACGGTCCGGCTCTTTTAGATGAAGCTTTGTAGGTTTGAAGAACAGCCAGTAGTAGTAGTAGCAGATCCATATCTCTTTTAGCTGCGATAATTCACGTTTAAAGAGTAAAATCACTCTCCAGAATTCGTCCCCTTAAAACTAGCTCACAAACGGTTACATATGGAAAATAATTTTGTTAACGAAAATTAAATGCTTTTTAACACGTTAGAAGAAAATGGAGCGAACAAATAATTTTTAAAAATGTATAAAAAAATCATGTCGGCCTAACATTCGCTTAAACCTGCATCTAACTCTCCGTCTAAACCTTCGCCCAAATTTCCATCTGAACCTTCACCTAAATCCTTATCCTGAGCCTGATTGAAGGGGTCCAGCTGAAGATGTCTGAGTGAAGGAGCCTCAACAATATTAACAAAAGTTTTTTCTATCTGTAACTGTTCCCGAGTTAGCTTTTAAGGGTCGGAACTTTGGACGGTTACTTCATCCCTTGAATTGGAGTTGCCGCAAATAAAAAATGATACGTATCTACTATTTTTGGCTGTTCTTCAAGTCTATAAAGTTTCATCGAAATTGCTGCCAGGCCATTCACGCCACCCCTTCCCCCACTCTTGTAAGTCATACAATTGGTGCGCGTGTAGTGTCATTCGAAGCATCAGGGACGAAACCACCCATCGCGCCTACTCCTTCCATCCATTTCAATTTCACAAGCATCCCCCGGATGGTCGGAGGTAATGGACGTTGGTCGCGCCATCGAACCGAGTTAACTGAATCACCGGAACATATCGGGAATATTGTCCATTCCCACGAGCATCCTCGAATTTTAGAGACTCGTCAACGACACTTCTTCCGCATTATTTTTACATCCCATCATCCTTAAATCGTCCCCTTAATTTAAGTATTCCAATTTTTCTTAACGCTTGGTTCCAAATGTTCATGAATTTCATAATTTAAGAGTAAACTACAGTTTTCGATGACACACAGTAGAAGAAAATCATGTAACGTGCATGGTTAAATCTAAACGCTTGATGGTAAAACCTGCGATATTTTGTTTCATTTATGAATTGTAATTCAGTCTCTGAGCTTTCCAACTTTCGGTACATTACTTTTGTACTTCATTATCCTTGTATCGCTTTCTCCTTCAATTTTTGTTAACGCTAACTTACACTGATAGCGGTTACTTGTATTTTGTAATTGAAGACTAAGTTGCTACGTAGTATCGTAACTCTTGAACGATCCTTTTTCCCGATCGTTATTAAGTCGATCGAGTTTTATGCAAAAAAGCAAATTCCCAAGTAAAATAACGCTTAAAGTAATAGTTTCTTTTATGGTGAAGTGGATGAACTCCATAATAATGAATTTTCTAGGAAAATGATATAATATGCATATCCATTTCTGATAAAACACAAGATATATTGTCTCGTAAGTGGATAAAAATCCAATCCCTGATTTCATCAACAACATTCCCTATGTATTACTTTTACATTTCGTTATTTTTACACCATCTTCTTCTCCATTCTTCGTTAACTTTATTTTAAGTCGATCGACATTTATACATTTCGTAATTTCAAACTAGATTCCTATGTCAAACAGTTTTCTCGGCGACAAACTACAAAAACTTCATGACGAAGGAATTTCTAGAAAAATATTATGATATTCATGTTTATATCCATCACAGGCAGAGCTCGCTGCATTTTGTTTCGTATACAGATTGAAAGGATCCGCATCATTTATAACAATGTTCCGGCATCGCTTCCCTCAATATCTTCCGCCATCGTGAACGAGCCTTAGCCTTAAACCATGCCCTCAACCCCGAAGTGCCCTCAGCCCCAGCCCCTCGCCGAACCCCGGGTAAATTCAGCCTGATCGCGTGCACCCGCTTCAAAACACGTCCGGTATCGATCGTGTCGCAGGAGTGTACGCGATGCTAACGATATTCCAGCCGGCTGTCACGTGAAACGGAAGTCCGAGTCAAGGGTACATAGCTTGGACTCGGTAGTAGCTGCACAAGATTCAGACTTGCAATACAACGTTATTCGTATTTTCAGCTCTTGCAAGAGTACACAACATCATATGCAATAGTACAGCAAGATAGGGTTACTTGAGTCAGTTAATTAATTATCAGTTAAGTCGTTCGAGCCAAGTTCCGACATCTTAAAACTCAATTTTGGTTTCTGGCACAGATAAAGTCAAACTTGTCCAGTATGAAATATCATAGTATTTAACGTAATAACGGAATTATGTCCTTAAATGTGTTTAAATTATTAATTAATTATCTCCACTATGAAGGCACTTAAGGAATATAATTTGTCTCATTAACTCAAAAGTTATAGACTTAGAACATTAAATATACAATTTTGTACGGACTGTTATTGGTATTTTCAGGTGTCCCAAAAATCCGGAATTTGGGAGGGGGCGAACTTTTCGTCGGCTGGAGGCGCCGAAGGACCTTCTCGAAGCGTGTCGCACGCAGCCAGTTTGGACGCGATCTCGAGGAGGGCGGTGAAACCGGAAACGACGAGGGCGCCGTGTCGCAGCCTCACCTGCAGCGTTTGTAAGTAACCACACGTCCGATTTCCTCCGGTTGCTCGTTCGCTCCTTCTGTTTTTCGTATTTTTTTTTTCTCGGTATTTCGTGGATTGCCTCTTGACGTATTAGCTCGAGCTTTTTCTGTGGAACGGCGGCTTCCTTTTCTCGACAGCCGATCAGAATATTTCTTTAGGTGTTGCATTCGCTCCATAGTGTTACCCTATCGTTCTGCGAACGGAAGAGAAGCGATACCGACTTTGCTTTCCAACCACGATCTCGATGCTCGTTGTAATATGGAACGAGTAGATCGTGCGACGAAAGTCTCGACGAATCGTCGAGAGCGTACAGTTATTCATGAAAATATTCGAACACTCACAGAATTCTTTTATGAATATATTATACGTGTTTTATATGAAACATTCTTGTATACGTATATGTCATCTTTCTTAATATACATGACGATGATGGACAGGGCTAAGTTCCCGTGGATGCACGCAAGTGTAAATGCAGAATATTTATGTTCTGCATTGTAAGATTTATTAGAACTATCATAATCGTATTGGTGAATTTTGAAATCAGTATAGAAGTTACAAGTTATTTCCTGCAAGTATATATTTCGCAGAGATCATGAAAGTATTTAAACGATCAATTATCGATTATATTAATAGGTATACTACGGATATTTATGTCAATTCATATTTCTATGAATAATATTAAAGAAATAGAATCGCAGCTAATATTTATTTTACCCACTAGATATTATTAAAAATATCGTACCTCGAATATCGAACATATTTTCACGGATTATGTATTCGTTCTGTGTATTTAAAAATTTTGTTATTTCTCATAAATACAAAAATCCCGCAAAAATATTTATTGAGAGGCCTCAATATTCAATGGGATATGCAATATTCATGCTTAACAGTTATTATATATTTAAAATGACCACGTACGCTGTATACTTACTTTTTTATTAAATTGCGCGATAATGCAATAATAATCATCTTTTCAATAAGTATCTTGTAATTTCTATGTACTTTTTCAGATTGGTTTCAAATATTACCAATACGACTATGATAGTCTAATCTCATTACGGTGCTAATAAAATTTCAAAGTGTCTCATGCAACACATATAACACGAACATGAAAATTTTCTGTGATAAAAGTGTTCCGATACCTTCGTGAGCTACTGTCCATTATTTCGGCTCGTCTTTTCGCTTTGGCAACAGATCAAAGTTTCCACCGAGCCTGTCTATGGTTTAAACGCCTCGAATGCGGATGTACGCGTAGCTATTGCGGCGAAATTGCAATTAACGATGTAGAACATAATACTGCCGCATGCGATGTTTCGTGTCGCGAATGTTGACAGATAGTGGCCGCGCGTGTCTCTCCGTTTGCGAGCCGAAGCTTTCACGTGACGGAATTATCGCTCCCGTTCGTCACGATGCTTCCTTACAAGAATTTATAGTCCCTACATTATCCGTGCTTCATAATTGATTATGTCTGGACAAAATAATATTAAATGTGAAATTTCAAACCTTATGACATAAGTAGGCCATAAGTATTCATCCAATTAACACCACATTAACTTACAGGTAAATTGATTAACACACAGCATACACATGTAATGACTACAAAAAGTATTTGCATATGGTTTTATTTGCCAATGATGCTTTTTTTTATTCCTTTCTATGTTCCATTTTCATAACGTGAAATTTGTATTGTAAAAATTCCATTTTCATATGAAAGCGCTACTAAAGGATACAAAATTTAATACTTTCGATGCACGAATATAATTTTTCAAGTCATTATATGTTCATAAAATTAAAATCAAAAGCACAGAAGTTACTCTTTATCGATATAGAAGAGGGTAACATTTCTATGAATTCGTAATTGTTATACAAGAACAACAAATTGATCGAGACATCATAATATGTCGAAAAACTCGAGCGTGGTAAATGGACAAATACTTATGCGACCGTAAGTCAATATTACAACGAGATATCCTAAAATTTAGCGGTAGAAGTTTTATAATCAATCGAAGTAGACAATGTTAAACAATATTATCAATACGTTCTCTATTATATACATAGTTCGCTTTAAATCACCCTTAAATTGTAATAAAAAATGAAAGAAAGGTTGGATTAACGCCACTTCGCTATCTGTCAACGATCGAGAAAAGCTCGGAAGTCGAAAGATCCGCGGCGGCCGAGTAGTGCCTCGGTAAAACGACGCGAGTTGGCGCCTGTTGACCGAGTGCAACCCCCTGTTACTACCCCCGGAGTGAAGATCGGAGGAAGAGCCGCGTGTTTGTCGTCGATCATTTCCCGTTTTTTCTCCAAATTTCCTCGCGCGTGGCCCTCCGTTTCCGGATCAGGCCATCGAAACTATAAGTAAAACCCTCGATTACGAAACAAAATAGGAAAACTGTAAAATCCAAAAGTCAAACCACAGTGAACGTATTTTAGTAGCGGGCCGAGGGAGCGAACACGTCACCCTCGAACGACGGCCAGCGACAGTCGATAATCTCACGGAAGGTAAAACAGGATGGTGCAGCCTGTCTGCTACCCCTTTGGTTTTTTCTTTTTAACCGACCGAGCGCCGGACGAGTTTGCACCCCTTTTACAACTTACCAAGCGCTTGCGGCTTTTTCTTTTTTTGGTCATGAGCTTTTTCCAGAGATAACGTAACCGTTGTCCGATTGAGCTTTCATAGGCCTATTTTTTATACTGCCTCCACCATCTATATACCATTCAATTACTCGTTTACATTCTCTCTGTTATATATATATATATATGTCTCGTATACCCGTGAAGCTCTCTCTTTCTCTAACAAACGCGTCATCTTCCTATCCTATCCTTCGTCCTGCTTCTTTCATCCTCTCCTGTCTCTCTGTGTCTTTCTTTTTCTTTCGTATCTTTCTGCCGTTACTACTTACAAGACGAGCACCGTAGCATCGCTCGGTCAGCCATTTTGTACTCCCGCGTCCCGGAATGTAGTCCACCCTCGTCTGGAACAAGCTTCTGTCTAACGTGAAAGTAATCATTCTCGCGGAGGATCACGCGCGTGGTTCCATGGAGACGCGTAAGTCTTTCGTTACGAGCTCCACCGAAACCGTACGAGTACGAAAAGTGGCGAGGCGTCGTCGTCGGCGGTCGAGGGTGAACCTGGAAATACTTTTGGTCCAGATAAATCCCTGTGTTGAGAACGGGACTGTTGGGAGAATCTATCGAGTACGCAAGGCTGACCGAAGCATGGGAGACGAAATTTGTTAGTTTAACGCTTACTTGTTCGCGATGGAGCAAGACAATTGGCTGAATTATTTTCTCTACACACGGCTTCATATCCCTTCTCGTCTCTTCTCATTCGCTACAAAATATTCGTTTAATCTCTTTCGGGGGAGAGTTTCTCTAGATATTTATGGAAACGGTCTAGGAGAGCATATCCGAAAATAAACAACAAATCACCACGATATTCATTGTAAAAATCATCAACAGAATACGATACCCATACTTCCCTTGTCTTCTGTGTATATCTAAATTACATATATATATACAAATGTTATAAATAAATATACATAATATTTGAGCGTAGCAATTATCGCATTGCCATCTTTAAAAGTAATTACACGGTCTTTTACAAACATTTAAACGATCTTTTTTTCACAGGTATGCAGCTTCTAGTGCGAATTGACTAACCCGTTAACAAACACACTGTCTTAACGCTTTTAGATCGAGATATAGGCTCGGTTCTATCGTTAGTTGGTTTTTCCATCTTTTCTTTTTTCTTTTCCTACCTACACGATACATACGGTGGCTCATCGAAGCAGTCGAATAATTATCACGGAAGACTTTAATGCATGTATCGAGTGTTATATAAAACAGTTTGAAATTTCATTAGCATTGCAACAAGACACGACTATCGTTAATCGTATTGATAGGATTTGGAATCAAAGATGGTCCTTTTGAATATTGAGCTATATTAATAATTATGAATAATTGACTGTGTAAATAGATCCGTGATCCCTACGAACTTATATACTTGCACTGTATATCTAACAGTTTTCATGTACATCCTCAGATTTGTTTCAAAGTTTACCGTCATAATCATGATAATCGTGTCTCATTACAGTACTAATGAAACTTGGAAATATTTCGTATAAAACAAATACTATCATGAGCCACTGTGAACTCTACATTGGCCATCATTTTCTTCTTTTAGTCCATATCTTGTATTGAACCATTTGTTGGAACCGTTATTTTTGTAAAATAGTCGTCGATTTTCGAAATTATCTCTGTGTGCATCCGTATCATCACGTATTTTTACATTTTACAATTAGATTTAGTGCGTGTGGTTGTAATTGGTGTTTGTAACAGACTTGCTCAGACGAAACATCGTGCATCGATCAGCGAGTTCAATTCACGCCATATTTCTTTCCTTCAGATCTCGCTCTCCTTCTCTCTCTCTCTCTCTCTCCCTCTGTGTATAGTTCGTTTCATTGACGTTCGAATCGATCGATTTCTCTATTATTTTTTCTTTTACTTTATTTTCTGCGCCTCGAAAGCTTTTATAAAACAGAAGAAAGTGTATTGTGCACCGAAGTTTGGCAAATTAATCGCGCGAATATACGTTAGTACGCCAGATTTGTCACGTTATCAATAAGTTTACGAGACACGTTGGATAGTTTTGATTTAATCGAGCCTGTATTTCACACGTATAGTTTTGTAACGATACAATAGGATAATGAATACGAAGTAGACCGAAACCAGTTGCAACGTCTGACGCGTGAATTTGTGTTTCTAGCAACTAAACATTCGAAAATCTTTCCTGGTGTTGCGTCCGAAAGTGACTTGCAAAAATGGCGGACCAAAGACCGGAAGTCGCCATCCCTCAGCCAAATAGGACCCGATTCCATCAAACACAAAGTGAGTAAATCATTTGATCACTCTCTTAATTTTTCAATTAACTTTTAAAGACCATGTTCAACTTTAAAGCAAAAAGAAGACAATTGTAATAATTCCAAAAGACGATTTCAGATCGATTGACAATATACTGAATTTTAAAACCTCTCCTCTGTGAAACGTAGGAAATATTTCTCTCTCTTTGCAGTCTTCAAATGATAGAAAATAATAATAAAAATTGCAAAATTCAAATAGAGTGAAATTTCACTCACGTTGGTCTTCAAGAGTTAAAAACCAATAACACTTTTGAAGTAAATACAAATATAGTTTTTTTGGAAAATACAATTTTCAATCTCAACCCCCATGTTTCGTGTTCCAGTTTTCCTTGCAGGACAATGGATCTGCGAAATACTTCCAAGGAGCCATGCACACGTCGAACATGGGGGAAAAGGTAGCCCAGGTAAGCCACGTTTCGCCGCAAATTCCTGTGGGTTTTCTATGTCTCTTGATCATCAGCTGGTCGCACGAGTCGAAAACCGATAAAACCATATACGATATGACGGCTTATAGGAAAGTTGGATAAAAGTCAGCTTGAAGGTACTGCGAATTTATATGCGAACCGTAATCCTCGCCTTGGAACTTTGGCGAGAAGGGAACATTCTCGCGTGATACTTTCGACTTCAAATAGAGTCACGTCATCAAAGTTTCTCTCAGGATACGTTTTGATCTCAGGGACAAGCGGAATTTTCTTGGTCGTTTCTTTCTTCCATGTCCTTTGTCCAGGACTTTTTCATTCGGAACAGACACTAGCAGATAGGTACGTCCATTGTTTGCCGGCGAAACTTTTAATTCGTCAAAGGGAGGCTCGTTTTGTTTTACTCAGAATGAAAAATTTCCTTGCAAAGAACGAAGCTAGTAAATTTCTTTCTGACGCACCGTTTCAAACGGAGTAAAGATCCCAGTTTTCTCGGAGCACGTTATGGACTTCGACTATAGACGACGAAAGTGAATTTAGCTTTTAATAAGATCGAAGTAAAGTTTCCGAGTACTTGATACACACCTCAGGCGTGAATTTTATATACAAAACCATCCTAGAGGTTTCATTTGTGTTAAAAATTACTTAATAAGTTGTAAAGAGACTTGATTAACAGAGAAAACATTCGAAAGACCATTCTAGTGTTATTCGATAGATATTTGTTTGTGAGTCACTGTCCTATTCTACTGTGGCCTCGTTTGATCGACATGCACCGTCTATTTCCCAGGCGACCGCATATTTGCCCGACATATTTCATCTTATTTCACTGAAAATAGGAGATCTCCAAGCTACTGTCTTATTTTTACCGTCCGACCGTCGGTGAACCTGTCTTTTTTTTTAAATACCCACGTCAGTGGTATTAAAACATGTTTTAAGACAAGCCATGCTCTCTGCCTGACATAAATCGGTTTATTCTACTGATTCCATAGGAAACTGAAGCATTGATCCGTTTGCTCTTTAAATGAACAGAAGATGGAGAAGCTCTTCAACTTTGGGGACATTTTATCCCAGGACGATGATGTATAATGGAGGAAGAATAATATGTAGATTATATTTGCCAAGAAATTTCGTTCACAAAGGAAAAAGACGAATTTCGATCTAGGTCATTTGGAATTCTTGACGCGTTCTGCATTACTTCGTTAGTCATGTGGAAGAACTTGTAGCGTCGTTTATTTATTCACTCTTTTGCTCTCATGAATGTCTATGATGTGGAATAAATTTTGTTGATGGAAAGAATTTATTTTTTGAAATATAAATGTTAATATTTTTTGGTGTATATGAGTTATGTGTTATTTGAGAAAATTTATAGCAGGAGCATTTCTTGAGAAAAATGCTGACCTAGTATTACTATTTATAGTTTCTAGGTCTCGAAAGAAGCACGTAGTTGTTTCGAACGAAATTCTTAGCGTTGTTGCCAATCATGTGACAGAGTAATGCAGCGTTTACCATGACACCCCGTGGTAACACAGCCCTGGCTGGCGCCAATCGGTCTACGCCGCAGTCTTGGGGGCGGGAATCCCCCGCGCTGGATTTCCACAAAATAATGCCGATTTTATGCCACCGTAATTCTTTTTTCCTTCGATGGTTCGCGGAAAAAAATTTTTGCAATAAACAAAATTTCTCGTAATTTCCTTTGTAATCTACCATGTGATAACAAATCTAATTTTAAAAAAGCTCTAGGTATACAATTGTTTCTGAGAAAATTCACACCACAAACAGGCTAGAAACACGAAAGTATTAAATAAAAACGAATATAAGTGTAAAGTAATAGAAATTTTGTAATTATATCTTATTATTTGAATACCAAAGAATAGGTATATTTTATAAAAGGGAGAGAAATATTTTGGCATCCAACGCCTACTAATTAAAATTCTGAACTATCTGTAAACACTGTTAGCGAAACCAGGTGATAAATACAGGCCTAGAAATCGATACCATATTACACGACAGGTTGCCGAATAATTTATAACTCTCTCGGATGACGAGAACAGTCCACGAGTTGACTCACACTCTGGGAACAAAGATCGGAGTTCTCATCGGCGATCAAGTGTCGACTTATACTTTGCACACTCTCGTCATTGCTTTCCTCGTCGATCGAGGATGGATGGATAGAGAAGCCACTTGATCGGTCTCGCTTAAGGGACGCCGGCCTTTAAACAATTTCCCTGTTTGAAATAGCGACGATACCTTCGTCAACATGCTTATCGACCTGTAGAGGGTCAAATGTTCTGAGCTCTTCAACTCGTGGCAAATGCAGTTAGCTCGACACGCGTGTCAAATTTGTTAAATTATGAAATATTCTCTGAAAATTTCTAGATAAAGCTTTACGAAATAATTTTCTTCCATAGACATCCTAAGTTCGAAAAATTTGGGAGGGACGATGTATGTAAAATTTTAGATAATTTTGTGCTGAATACTTTTCTATGGTGTAATGGATAGACACGTGTAGGTGACGTGGTTAACATCAAGTTGAAATAAACATTAACGATATATTCTTTCTTCGATGCTTTCTTCATTTTTGAGGAATTTGAAAGAGTACTTTGTACTTTGATATATGCCAAAATTCAGATAATTTCGTGTTGAAGAATACTTTTTTTTATCGCATAATAGTCAGACACGTGTTAATATAAAGTTTCGCTAGTTTCCTTTTAACCGAGTTTCTGAAAGTGCATACACAGCTACCAGACAGTTGTTCGTAATCGATACATATGACCGCAGTTACGGTACTTTTACTGCTTAACGCGATATGATGGCGCGATGCGGCTTAAAAAGGACAATTTATCACTGATAAAAGATCATAAGGATCTGGAGGAATAGTGGGTAATTTGAAAAATGTTCAACGTTATACTCCCAAGTAGAACAATTACTTATACATATATATATGATTACTCGAAGCTTCATCTTTTTAAAGTCGCAGGAACGACTTAGTATTAAAGATGACAAATTTTCTACATATATCTATCAAACTCGGAACAAACACAATTATTCTACCCTTCCAATTAGAAAAATAAAAATCAAGTAAAATTAAATACACCATATATGATTCTCTGTTCTCTTTCCTCAAAAAATTAAAATCGTGTTCACGTCAGGGTGATGCTCCTTTTCCAAAGAATTCACGAATACAAATCCGCTGAAACAATTCCTGCTAACAACCTGCTATACGGTGACAAATTTTACTTATAAAACTCTATTCTTCTTTTTCTCAGTATGAAACTACGATCCTCGATAACCCAGCTGCATGGTAACAAGCTCCATATTAAAAGTTATATACTCTCCTTTTTTTCCAATACAAACATTTTCAAACTATACTTCAACGTTTCAAAAATACCTACAAAATTGCAGAAATATCTACAAGTTTCTGTAAGTGGCTTTTTATTCATTCGGTTAATTTTTTTGTAGTAGCAATTTGTGGTAGCAGTGGCCGATACACGGTGTACCTTGGTTCGTAAGTGCTTCATCCTATCAGGAATGTTCTATGTGCAGACGTAGCAACCAGCCCGAATTGCATTTGGACAGGCAGTGGTTTTTCCTCGCCCCGACGTTCAATCGACCAAGCTCATCATCGTAGCCAAAGCTATTTACATCGGGCGAACTCGAAGCCGCCAATATCGATAACCGATACTGCGCCTGTTTTCTCCAGTCTCGAACAGCGTTACGATGATGTCGCGGAAATTATTACGGTGAATTAAAGACACGCCTATTGTTGCCGCTTACAAAGATATCCGATCTTGGGAATCCCTTAATAACCGTAGAAATATTTCATTGTTCGTGCAAATCATTCGTTCCTGATCGAGAAATTCAATTGACGGTTTAGGAAACTAATCATTTTGTTCTGCGATTTAGATCGAACTTTTTGTAATTGGAAAGTTGAAAATGAGCATTGTGTCTATTATTACTATTATTATTATTATTGTATTGTTAATATTTATGGTCTTTTATCACGTCATTCTTTTCGCTAAAAAATACAAATTTTTAAAATAAAAAATCGAGCATTTTTTGCATATCTATTCTGAAAGGAGTGAAGCAATGTTTGTATAAAATTCGAGGTATTTTTATTATTCTGACGATAACATTTATGGTCGTATACCATTTAACTAGTTGAATTTATAGGAGATTTTCTCCCAGTAAGGTGTAGAATATTATGTTGTCGTTAATGAATTATATCTTGTCGATTGTTCGTCTAGGAATATTTCTGATAGGGTTTGTTATAAGAATTTTCTTGTAACTTTATCCCTGGAAATTGCTTTTTAATTCGTGTAAAAGGAAACTTAAATCTAAATATTTCATGAGAAAAGTTTTAGAATTCAGCTATTTTGAATAATTGAAGCATATAATGGGATAATCATGTTCCTTCATGAGAAGCCAACCTTAAAGAGTATGTGTTATCTCTGAACCGTAAATAATTCATCACGAAATTCAAAAGGTAGATTAATTAACAACTCAGAGGTATTACCACGTAATCACACCCTCTCTGAACAAAGATAATCTCGTTAAAAACAACACGCAATATTAAATACTTTCACGAGAACGAAAAGACGGATAAAAAAGATGACTAACAAGAAAATAGTCCGTAAATTAGCGAAGGAAGAACAGTACGCTTATTTTGAATCAACAATAAGGTAGTAGAATGAGGCTTGTGTTAATCAGACAGAAAGAATCCCTTTAAAACAATCGAGCAACTGAACGGAACGAATTCTGTGCTGAAACCAGCACGTAATATAACAAAACTGCTTCCAAAAAGCCTGGGAACAAATTCCCGATAAAGAAGGGAAAAAAGTATAAAATATTTTCACTAGAATGACGCAGAGAATCTCGATAAAATAAAACTGCAGCAAAAAGGAAGAAGATAGAAAAAAGGTAAAAAGCGATAAAGAAACAAAACCAGGGAATCGCGAAGAGGAACATCATGGTACCAGTACATAGAAAAAGAGAGAAAGAGAGAGAGAGAGAGAGAGAGAGAGAGAGAAAAACGAAGACAGAAACCGAAATATACCTTACGCCAGTGGTTCTCAACCTTCTATACTCCACGTACCCCTTTGTGTAGATAGATGAACCTATAGCTATGGTGTAACAACAGCAACGAAACACGTACACATATACACTAGCAAACAAAAGACAGTTTGAATATAAATAGCATAGAAAATATCGCAATCGTATAAAATAGTACTGTATTTGACAAGATTACTGAATATACTATCATCATATCGGTATCATGATGAAAAATATCTAACACGAAAATTACTAATATGTACGCATACACAAGTAAATTATACTTAGCAACTTTGAACTTCCTTCTGTTCGCTATTGTACTAATACGAAATTTTATATTCATGAATTACACGTATTACAAGAAAACAAGAATACAATTCGAACAAGGCAACAACAATTTACCAAATCTTCTAAAATAAAACTTTTAATCTCTCACGATGTAGCCCTCAAAATTTGACCGCATCTCACGTTGAGAATCCCCATTCTGTACGATACGAGGGCAAAGGACAGGCAAGTCGACGACTAGCGAAGTGAAATAGAGAACACGAACCTTCTTGATCGAACAGAGACAGACAGAGTGAAAGAAAGAAAGAGAGAGAGAGAGAGAGAGCGCGCGAGATAAGGATGGTGTGGAAAGAGGGGCAAGGTAGAAAGGGGGTGGCTGGCAGAGGCTCGCCGATAGAAGGCGCTATTGTCAGTGGCGCAGTATCCCCCGTCCTGCCCGGCAGGTTACACCGTTCGCCACTCCGTCCACATCGCCCCTGAAGGATCACAGAGCACATGTAAACGGTGAATAAGACTGAAAAAGACCGGGTGGCGCGTGAACGCGTGCTTCCATCACGAGAGGGTTCATCGCGGTTCGAGCACCAAGTGGCGCGCCTTTCATCGAACAAGGGAGAAAGAGGGTTGGTACATCGAGGGGAGGGTCGAGGAAAAACAGGAGGTGAAGTCACGCAGAAGTTTATCGAGTGCTGACCGGGAATCGTTATCCCGCTTTGATCGCATTGATCGATGACACTCGAAAGGAAACGCCGCGTCGCGTCATTACGTGCTTGTTCGTTGTCAACCTCTCGAAACCACATCATCAGGACGTGAAGAGCGTTCGTTTGTCGGGTACCGGCGATCGCTCTCCGTTCGGAACACGGTCGATTGGATGTCAGGTTGAGATAGGTCGCGGCTTGTCGCGATCATCGATCGATTTCAACGAAAAAGAAACCAGGGATGGGAGACAGTCACCTACAGGGCGAAGGATACGAACAATTATGACCGCGCGCGAATGTGAACCTACGTGATGATCGTGTTGTGAATGTGCGCTCTATGTTTCTTGGATCGTTGAAAAGCTCGATTTTGTCACATGAGGAGATCGAGATTTTGTCAAGGGGAAATTTGGGGAAGACACCCTCCTTAAACGATGCGTGCTTCCTTTGAAGATTTTCAAAAGGTTTTATCGAAAGAGTGACTTTTAGAGTCACGATGTTCAGATAATTGTTACATAATTAACCATCTATTAATTTTATAATTTCGATAGATGGTTAGATTCTCTCGTTTGGTCGAGATGAAATTAAAAAACGGAGAAAGTAGAGAATTTAGAATTACAATAATATGTAATTACGATAATTGTAGAAGTAATTTTGTAGATTAAATGGTTTTCGATTTTTAGGTCGTTTGGTAGTTAGGAAATTTTGAACACTGATGATTGCGTTCCGTGATATATTCGTATTCCCACGTGTTTCGAGCGTTCGCGACGCGCGTTACGAACGCGTAACGAATCGCGTTGAATCGAGAACGGTGCTGACAAAATGGCGGTAATTTTCTATTACCTTGCCCTTTGAAAGAAAGTTTACCTAGCTATCCAGAGTCGGAATAACGAAAACGAAGAACCGTGTTCCAAATTACGTTCTACGGCAGGCATTGGCAATCAATAACCGTGGATAAAGTTATCAGTGACCGTACGTGATAACGTATTATCGACGCGGTCACGTTATTCATCAAATATCAAGGATTCCATTAACCTCTTCAAACTTAGTAGCTAAAATAAACAATCAGAGTGGTCGATGTTCAGCCAATATAAAAATTCACGTTCAAGCTTTCAAACACGAATAACCCAAACTACTTCAAAGTCTTCATTTAGCTACGATACAACAGCGAGACTTTTAATTTCCAATCTCATCGTCCAGTTACCTGGCAGCCTTGATCAAAGAAACCATCGATTTAAATTCGAGGAGGGTGTCCCATCTAAATCCCAATTTGCATCCTCGTGGACAGAATTTAAAATGGCCGCGCCCACATTAAGCGGAAGACGGAAATCTGGGACACGGAAGGGAAGGAGGAGTTGAATTAGATCTCGACTGATACGGTGCTAACGAGATTGCTTAGTAGGCTGTCGCGTTCGTTGGTTATTCCAGAAGGGAAGCTCTTTAAATACACGAGGAGACACGGTGTACCGTGCCAAATGCGTCCACGGAAGGTCCACTTTCCTTTCGCGAATAAAATCGATGGTCTCCATCGGATACGTGGGCCACCTGCCAAAATATATGCCGGAAAGGAGACACCTTGGTAACCGAAACCAGATGCAACGAGGGGTGGAGAAGCCGGAAGAATGTTTCCACGTTTCCTTTGTGTCCTATCCCGACCCACAACTGTCGCATTCAGATGGTCGAATAGTGGGACGGAATCTCTTATATAAGAAACTGCACCTGGATCGGTTAGCAAGGAGTCGACTTTGATAGTTCATCGCCGACAGTGACACGAAGTAGACGCTGTCAGTCAGTGGTCAGACCGAGCTCGCGCCTGTACCGAATTCAAAAGAGTTGTTCGAAGACGATACGCTTTCTGAACTCTGTTCGATGATTGGTTATTTGTTTATAATTTTTTGGGAATAATCTTCTTAAGTGGTATACAATACTTTTAAGTAGTATTTAACAATTATTGCGTTTCGTTCGTACGTATAGATTGTGAAAAGGGTTTGCAATCCTGTAAGGCAGGATCCCGATTCATTTTTTGGACCCGCATAACGTTAGATAGGAACCGCGGCATTCCGCAGGGTTTGCAGCATAGTGTGCGTCGCAACTATCGGCTATCAATATCCACAGGTTTAACGACGAATTCTAAGAGTCGTGGATGTTTAATTGTGAGCGGTGAATTCTAATAGGCGCGAATATTATAGTTTCGAAGTTCGGAGTTCGCAGGAACGCACGTGTAGCCGATGATACGTCATGGTGCTCCATGACTCGTGTAGAGTGATAAGGATGCTGTGGAAGGATCTGGCTAGTAGAAGGATGAGGAAGATGACGAACCTTCTGGTAAGAGGACCGCGATTGACTGCAGAAGCGTCAGAGGGCGAGCCTCTTAAATTGTAATTTAATAATTTCTAACATATATGTTATCATATTACGTGTTGTTTCAATTGATATTATTAGTGCGAACAAAATATGCTATCCAGTAAAGAATCCATGTGTGACGATGAGAAAGAGAGAAAGAACCTCTTTGGGTTTATTTCGTGAAAAGTGATACTGCTGAAGGTGCCAAATACTTGAAGTGTTCTGTAATTTTAAAATTAAGTCACCGATCGAGGAAAGAGGATTCGTGATATATTTGAAAAGTAGGCATTGTTTAGATTTAAAGTCACACTCGCAAGCATCATCACCGAGAAGAGATTCTTGCAATGTACCGAAAACAGCATCCCAGATCCACCGCAGATCCTTGACAATTACGAGAACGTAATACCAAAAAAGAAAGGCCAAAACAATTGACAATTCCTTCGTTAAAGAAAATTCCATGGAAAAAATGGCATCTCGAATGATTGCTAAAAATGATTTTCGATGTTCTTTGTAAATTTACGAACTTAAAATATTTGTTTCTGAGAAATGGTTTCATGCTTCAAACTTCTTCTAATACAATAAGATCGAGAATTATTACATTCTCAGATCCTGTACAGACTAATATGAAAAATAAATTGGCAAAACTTCGAGGAGAAAATCAAATGTTCTCATTAACACTCGACGAAGGTGCATCTCGAATGGAATCAGATATACTGAAACATAGATGTGCATTATAAAGAGGAACACTTTAACCTTGATTTAGATGGAATCCGCGGTTCACGCGCTATAGAGCATTGCGCCAACGTAATTGAAGGATGTCTGAAGAGCTTTAATCTAGATATCGAAGATGAAATTATTGATACAACGACTTATACAGCAAATATGATGGGAAAATTTGTTAGACTGATGCTTTGCTATCAAAAACTTTGTTACGTACAGGGCACGCCGTAATTAAGTAAATAAAATTTGTTTCCTTATTAAATATTGTTTCCTTAAATGTATAATATAAAATGTCTAACAGCCAAATCCGTACTCCCACGGGATTGAAAATAACGCGGGATTGCAACCCCTAGTTGTAAATACCTGTACTTGCTATTGAGTTTTATAATATTTTGTAATACTTTTGTCTTTGTTGGATTACATTTTTATATGGAAATTTGTTCTCTGGTTTACAAGGTTCTGAAAGTGAATTGTCTTCTAAGATTCTGCTTCTGACGTAACTCTTAAAGATGTAACAGGGCACGTAGTAGAATGATATGTTCTTAGACAGGCTGAGTTATTACGGGCAGTACGAAATTGCATAAGGTTAGCGCAAGTTTTCGAAAAATCAATAAAACGCTGCATCTCTTGTGAAACGACTCGATCTAAGTCGGCCATAGTCATTTAAAACATTTATTTTTTTAGAACATTTATTATATGTCGCTAATTCTTAGTTTATCAACTTCAATGTCGAACAACCATCGTTTCTAGCAACGACACGCAGAGAAATGAACATCTTCATCAATTTCTACTAATACACATTTTCACATAATTCCCTCATCATTAATCATTTTTAATTTTAGAGCTTCTAAAGTGTTAATCATTAAGTTAATCGAAATTTGATTAAAAATTATTCTTTCCTTTTGCATGACCAACTCCTGAATTTTTTCTTAGTTAATCAAACCACTAAAGGTAAATCAACTTTTCTGTCAGAAAGATAATTCACCCATCAATACCACTCATCGATTAATCAAATAAGTACATTAATCAACCTTTCTATTACTCACTCGATGAAAATTCATAAACAACCTTCTACAACTAAATAAGTATAGGTACACTATTACATTCATTAATAATGAAATTCTCAATGAAACACTACAAAATAGACAGTTCGATTCATTGATCGTCTATCGATCTTCACCACTAAAGGAAAATCTTAAAAGGATTCTCAACCCTGTCGATACGTGTATGTGCTCAGATTCTTACTTTCAGACACATTATCAATCTTCTATAATCCGAGCCACGAAGTAAAATCAGTCGTGAGATGAAGTAAATTCTTTTCAATTTTGAAATACTAGAACTTCCACAATCTTGTCTCGCATCGTGACAGTGAAATAAAACATCTAAAACATTTCATACAGTATATTGAAATAAACATTTTATTTGTAGTACTTATAATTTTTCTCCTCCTCATTTTTCATTCTATTAAAATATAATAGCAACTAAAATTTCCAATTCCTCTGGTTCTCAATTCTACTTGTAAATACTAATTAATACATTCACAGTTTTTATTGTTATAAACGAAACGCTTCTAATTTCTTCCTTTCATTTTCCAATGCATTGAAATATTACAGTGACTGATAGTTTCAGTTGCCCTACTTGCAAATTCTACTCATAATGAAAACTCTTAATCACAACTCGTCATTTTTCTCATACTGCATAATCTCAGAAATATAATACAAATGTCCTGTATCCCAAGACATTAATCAACGCCAGTATAGATTAATAAATGACTTCGTTATATGGGCCGGGCTATACGATGATTTAAACTACTAAAGAGTGTTCCCGCGTTTCTTGTCTCCACATGAAATAATTTCCCCGGTTTCACGAGGTAACCAACGAAGGTCATAGCCACGAAGTGATCAATGACAGGCGTCCTTGCGTCGCAGTCGTAACCACCTAGCTATACCTTCGCTTTACGTGCGATTGCAGTTGACTGCCAGGCGCCCGCCCACTCCCTCTAACACATACACATATACACATATACACACACACACGCTTATATCTGAGTAGAAGACTGGTACTAAGTGTTACATTATTTCTCAGCTTAAATCCCACTTTCATGTGGTAAGAGCCGCGCAGAATCGAGCGTATTCGAGGGTGGCCGCGTGCACAAAGAACGCGTGCAGTGACGCGCGCGTTGTCACCACCGAAACGCAATGTCGTCCGCGAAACTTCGACGCCAGGCGTCGGACACTGTTTAAGAAAGGCTGTCTGACTGAAAAACAGTCATAATTCACTTTTTATTAACTAATTTCTGTTTCTTTTTAAGTTTTTAAATTCTTAAGGATTCTTGATTAGAATATTAGCTACCTATAAAAATTATTTGTTTTTTAACGCGTTTATATAATAGAAATAAAAATATCATTCAACGGCGGGTGTTTCTTCTTTTGTAAATTACATTATCTAAAGTGAATTTCATGGTTTTTGTAGAGGAGAATATTATATTTAAATTTCACGATAAAAAGATTACCAAAATTTCATGATAATTTCGCGTAGAGAAATATAGTGAAAAATGGACAATTTTCAAATACATTCATTTAATTATTTTACTTACTATATAATTCTGTCTCTGTGAATTGTATATAATTATAGAATTATGTAAATCATGAAAGATAATAATTATAGTAGCTCGAATAGTTAAGCTTTGGACCATGTTAACCTATATAGTGTTTCTGGACTTTTTCGCGGTCAGGCAGCTGTCTTAATAAACGATCCGTCTTCCGCATACTCGCCGCGGGAAATTCGATACGTGAACGCGCGTTCCAATCCCCTTTCCATACCATCGATTCGATTATCAGCTGAATACTCTGTTACGTGACGCAGCGTTTGCTCGAACCGCGAGGAATTCCCTTATTGGAAATGGAATACACCAGGAATTTGATTTATTTCGATATTTAATGGAAAGTTTACGATTGCATTATTTAGCATGTAATGGGCGATGAGTCATGTTTGACTTGTTCTTGCTTGCTGTGGAACGAAGGAAGGATTTGCTTTTAATACGCAGCGTAAGTTCGAAGGAATCCCTTCATTGGAAATGAAACAGAACAAGCGTTTGGTTCGATTCGTTTACTAAAAAGACTGTGTCGTGTATGACGAATGTTCAGACATGTTTGAGGGAGTTTTTTACTGGAATAGATGAGGGACTTAATACTGATTGGATACCTAACATTGTTCAGTGTAGAACGAATTATAAATAACGAGGGATGACTAGTTTGAAGAATTTCTTCACTCGAAGCGGAGTAAAGAAAGAATTCCATATCAATTTAATAAGGTACGCTTGAAAAATTTCCTTATTAAAGAGAAATTTATTTTGTAATTGACAAAGAAGAACTGATCCTTGGGAGGATTACTCGGTATAGAACGCACAATAAGTCATGTTTGAGAGATTTCCTTACTGGAAGATATTGATATTTAACGAAGAAAACTTGATTGTTGAAAGAACTGTTTAGCTTAGAACGAACAATAAATTACATTTCCCTCGTTGGAAGAATTTCCTCGGTGCAGAGGAATTTTTAACAAAGAAGAGTTGATTGTTCAAAGGACCGTTCAATATAAAAAGAGTAATAAGCTATGGCTGAGGGATTTCCTAACGAAAAGTGACAAGGAAGAAGAATTGGACACATCGACTCGATATTTAAGGAAGAAAAATTGATCACCCAGGAATCGTTATTTAATATTGGCAGAACAATAACTTATGTTTGATGGTTCCTCTTATCTGAAAGAAACTTTTGACATTTATAGAGAAGAAGATAATTGTTCAAAGAATTGTTCAGTATAAAACGAATGATACATTGTTTGAAAAATTTCCATTCTTTCCAACCAAGGGATATTAATCGTTAGAAGAATCGTCCCTCATGTAAAAAGAATCTCGATTCGTAAACAGCTTAATGACTCACGTAAGTGTTTAGTTTTAAGGGGGGACAGCCTCGTGGTTCGATATCGACGAGAGATCAATAAATACCCTGTAGTAAGCCGGGTTCTCCTCAAGTGTTCCGCACGATCACTGCTCAACTCGACAATAACCGAAGCCCAAAAAACCTCGCAGCGCACGATTGTTATCGGACTCATCGAGAATCGTGCGAATGTTTCGCGGAAGTAGTTCGTGTCACGGAATTACCAGGGGATATCGTTTAAACTTGTCAAGGAATTATCCACGCGATAAGACGTATAGCGACAGAATAAGAAGAATCAGTCAATTATCGAGGGAGTTTTATTCAGTCGAGTTAATGTTCACAGTATTCTAATATATCAATGGTTTGATCAAGAATTAAATATCAAAATCGTCGAGAAGCACGAAGAACTTAGCGTTCGAATAATATTCTAACGTTTCGCTCACCGATTGGATCACTTGGATCTTGAAACTACCACGAAAATGCACAATTAATTAGTTCGTTTAAGGATAAAAATCGTTTAAGGAAAAATAACCAAAAGTATAATTCTATACGATTTACAGAAAGAAATAAGAGTTTGAAAGATACATGGAAATACAGTACTTTGGATAAATTTTCAATATTCCTAGGCAATGTCGACTAATAATAAATAGTTCCATTGATTTATTCAAGAGCAGAGATAAAGATTCTGTGAGTTTTCACTTTGTTGTTTATATAAGAAGTGAAAGAAACTGGGGGCAAGAGTCTGATTTATCTGAAAGCCGCCTGAATGCTCTAAATGAGCGATGACGACGAAAGGGTGACTGACAGTGACCAGGAGTGGTCCCATAAAGATCGTTGGGGGGACGATAGCGAAAGGGGTACCGAGGGCGAGGCTGCTGACTCTTGTGAACTGGCGCCTCACAGTGCGATGAGCGTGGGGGCTGGCAGGGTCGACTCCCCCAGCCCCCAAGACATCAGGCTCCTCCATGATCTCGTCGAGGACCTCACCAAAGAGCAGGAGGAGAAGATTAAGCCCCGTGCTGAACAGGTGAGCCACTCCATAACGAGAATCTGCGAATTTTCCATTGATAATTACAGATTTTATTAAGGAATAATTTTCGGCTCTTTTGATGGAAGATCGCGACGATATTGTTCTTTGCGATTTATGACCATAATCACTTTATCGTTAAATTAGAATGCTTAGATTTAAATTTAGAGATACTGCGCGTCTGTTTCATTATCAGACTTTGTGAATTTACTCTATTGGAATTTACTGATTTAACTGACGAATCATTTTTTTCGGGTTGTCTCGCGAAAATATTGTCTTTGGATTTTATGACTAGGCTTTTTTAACGAGCAATTTCAAATACTGTCGTATTTTTCCAGTTTCGAAGGGTACATTTATTCAGACAAATATGCACACCGATTATAAATATGATATAAATTCCCAAATTGCTTATTCTAATTCGCTCTAGCTCATACCGTAACCTAATCCGAACCTAATCCTTACTTTCGTAATCCAATGAAAGAAGTTACGTGAGTAAACTGTAAATTAGAACAGATATGCATATCTAATACATATTTTAACAGCGTTGGTGTCTAGTTATATTCTGAAATCTCTTGATGCATCCAATTTCGCGTCAAACGCCGCTGCACCTCGAGAAGAAGCTCGTTAATTCCGTATCAAACTTGCTATTGAATATTCAGCGTGAAGGTGACGCGAAGGGACTTGTAAGTTTCTCCTTCTTGTTCTCTTGTCGCCGTAAATTTGAGATCCTTTTTTGCTCCGCCAGATCGTACGAGCGCTATGTCTTGTCACATGCAGCAGGCAAAGATTTATGGCGTACGTAGCGATGAGTTCAAGGCACTGCTATTGTCGTTTACTTCTTTCTTCTTAATAACGGTAAAAGTGAATAAATTGTGTTACATCGTGACGATACCTGTCTTAACAGGATTCGTAAAACTGATATTTTTACCAATGTCGGATTAAAACTTCTCAGGTATAGAATTAACACATTCAGCGAAGAAAATAAGGACAGAGAAGCCCCCTTATAGAAAAATGAGGAGGGCATTAAAATGAGATAAATTTACGTAAATATGAAATAAAAATTATTTTGTAACAAGTGTATTTTTAAAAGGCAACCTTTTCTTTATTTTTCTTAAGGTACACGAGTGAATTGCTCGTTATAGTCGTAGAATAAAATGTATTTTTATTGAATAGCGAGCCCCCCCAAAATGTCAAAGACAGGGGCTATAACTCCCATAACCTGCCGCTGTTTTTTATTACAATATTTTACATCTAAGGACTGTGTATAGACTTTTCTGATCGACTGTACATGAAAGGTTTCTATGGCAAGTGTGCAAATATTTTCGTAAGCCACTCTGTGAGTATAGCTCCTGAACGATGGCTGACAGGAAAGGGGTAGAAATAATAACTCGTACGTTCGCATTGTACCTGAATTGGGTTAGCGTTTATCGATGTTTCTGGATTCACAGCCACCCTGGCAAGGTCAGCCACGGCTGGTCGACCCAGATCGCGTGATTTATGCGTTTCAACGACGTCGACGGGACCATTGATAGGGCAAGCACCGTTGCGTTGATTTAATTTAATTGGCAGCGCATAATTTGCAATGGAAATACACAACTGAATGCACTCAGCCAATTCGTACTGCGCAAGATTTGGCGGAAAAAATAAAGACCCGATGGCGTTGCTTCGTTTTGATTCGTTCAAGGGATGAGATGTGTCCTTACTCTTTCAGGATTTCGTGGAAATATCAAGTTAATGGAAGTACTCGGTTCCTTTTCATTCGTCTTCATAAAAGAAGAAGCCAGTATTCTTGCTGAACATTGAAAGATCGTTTCTTAAGAGAAGAAGCCTTGTAAAGCGAACAGGGAAGCTTCGTGCAATTCTTGTATTTGCATTTAATCCCTCTTGCAGTAAATCGTAATACGTAATACGGTAAAATATATGAAATATCTAGTTACTTAATCACTTCACGGACGAATTTATCGAAGCCGGAGAAGGGTAAAGTTATCTTTTAGTTTTCTACATTAAAGTTTATATCTCGAATTATTTTGTCGTATCTTGACATGCCTGAAGAAGCTATCGTACAATGTCATTGCATCTTGGATTCTGTCGGGATCAATAGGATGAATTAAATAAAAATTAAGCTCACGCATATGTACCAATAACCCTTGACTGGTTAAAGTGAAATTCCTTGAGAGGAAAGTATCGTACGAAACAATTTTATTCTATGCTTTGAAATTATTTTTCCACGCAGAAAATCGCTTGTATCGCCAGTTATATGAATTGTTCAGTAATAATTGGGATAATCGTTCCAACAAGTTGCCTGTTCGGGAAGTTCTACGAACAATTGACTGTTTCCATTATTATTTCAATATTCTGCAGGTGAGCACTGCCGTGATAGGCCTCTGCGTAGGCCTTGACGTTCCATATTATGGCTGTTAAACATTCATAACTGTACTACTATTCATCATTAATTTCATACATTTCTCTCTGGCTTCAAAAGTGAAACATAAAATTCACCTAGAAGATTCTATATACAAAATTCAGGACAATACTCTTCAAAAATGAATTGAGAAATACTACATTGCAATGACAAAAGTTTGTTCTTTCCAAGTTAATCAATTCCAAATTTCAGTACACGGATTAATAAATTCTTTCTGGCGAAAGGCAAAAATGAAAAGAAGTTTTCATGCGTCGTAAGCAAACATCTGTAATATTATATATACCGACTCAGAAAAGGAGGAAAAGTTCCGACAGCAAAATTCTATCTCACACGCTACTGCAAACTTCGCACTGTTCGTCGGAACAATCTTTTCTTGTTTGTACAAGATAAAACTACCCATCAAATAGAACGAGTGTTTCTAAGTGAAAAAAGTTTCGCGCGTATTTCCCGCAGCTGTCATGGTATTACCAGCGAATTAAGCTGGCAGGACGAGTAGAAAGGAGATTTCACAGTGTGCTATGAATTACTCGGAGCGATCGAGTAATTCACCTTGTTAATTGAAAGGAAAATTTAATTAAGCTAGGGAATTTCCATTCGAGTAACCGGCACAAATGCAGTAGAAATAGCTGCAGCAGCCATTCACGGCAGATTTTAATCCCGGAGAACCGCGGGATTCGTGCAATTACTCTCTATCTCGTGCTCTACAACTGAATTGGATTAATCACTCCGATTACGAGACAGAAAATAGGTAATCGTTCGGTTAGTCTAATTTCTATGAAGATAGTCGCGTTTACAAGATACTTCCAACGGTTAAACTAGCTGGAAGGTGGAGAGAATTGGGTCATGATTGTGTTAGTGGACAAACATCGAGTGATCACTAGTAAATACAAGATGGAGAACAGCGTGTAAAGTGTACTTTGACTTGTTACGTATTATCGATTTACAGAAAATCCTTCTCACAGAAGACGAAGGAAGAAAATATGTACGTGATGAAACGAAATTAAAAAATTCGAAAGCGATATAACGATGTGGAATATCGATGCAATTTTCTCGAATGCCAGAGCGAAGGGCAATAAGAGCAGGAAGAAGGCAAGAAAATTAATCAGATGATCGTGGAAGTTGGATAAAAGTTGAATATCAGGATAGGAGGATGTTGATTCGATTAAAAAGAGGAAAACGTAAATGCAAGTTGGCACGTAAATTCGACGCTGCGTCCAGGATACGCGCCGATTGTACGAAAGTCGGACAACGAGAGCGATTGCCGAGAATAATAGGAGCAATATTGAGTCATTAACTGGAGAACCTAGAAAGTAGAACTCGCAAGATTTATGGGTGGACATCGTTTGGAAATGATTCTAGTTCCAAACGATCTAAGATTATCGGCTAAATTATCTATTGGAAACTGAAGATGTTTGTTAAATATTTTATGTCAGAAAGAATTTTGAAAATTACCTAAATTGTTGATTTTCCAATTATTAAGCGTAGGTGAGAAAATTTGATTAAATCTCTGAAGATGTTTAAGTTACGCACTACTTAAAATTGTTAATCGTATGGAAATATTCCTTTAAGATTTCTGAAAAGGTTATTGCAAAAAAGTGGTTTGTCTCTTTTATCTTGATCATTTCGTTAACAATACAAAAACGTGAAAAGGAAACTGGAAGTAAGTGAGTAATTCGTTTGATAAAGGATCTTCGTCACAACGTTTCTTCCTAAAGTTTCCACTATCTTTTTACGACGGCAGTGGATAAACGAAGACGTGATCCGATGCAACTAATGAACACATTTTTACCAGATCCTGAAAAAGTTTGATGGTATAGGGAGCTTACTTAAATGTCCATAGCCAGAACGGATCGTTAATCAGAGGATAAAGCAAAAAGGGTAAGCGAAACAAAGAAAAGAGAAATTGTAGCTATTAAAAGGGTCGATCACGATAAAATGACACGTTTATAAATAAAAATGTCCAAATCTTCTTATGCGAACGAACGATCAACGGTGAAAAAGAAGCAGAAACTTATCCGAGCGAAAAATCTCGTAATACTGGGAAGGATATAGAGAAGTTTGGAACACAAAACGTCACAGAATCTTCACAGCCTCAAGCAACGTCTTGAATCAACACACCGTCTCGCTATATTTTTCAACCAAGACAAAAGTCCTCGTCCAATAAAAGCTGCACGAATCTCAAACTGCGACGATACGAAGTTTCAAAATGCATATCGCTGTGATCTCTCTAGGAGAATAAAAAAGACGAAAACAGAGGAAGGAAACAAATCTAGGCCAGGCTGCGTTCGAATGAAACTCCCGGTCGAAGGAAAAGCCATCCCTTAAGGGGAAAAAAGAAAAAAAAAAGCCAGGCACACTGGAGAATCCGCAATCGAGTCTCGACGAAACGATCAGAAAGTTCGATTCTCGTTGGACTCGTTCTGCGAAGTTTCACTCGCATCAACCAGATTAAAAAATGGAGTTGCTCGTATTAACATCGTATCGGCCTGTTTTACGACTTTGAAACTTGCGCATTAAGGTTGCTACATTCCAATAAAAAAATTTATGGCTCAATAAACGAACGTATCGATGTCGTAACTGAGATAACTGAACGCATTCAGGAAGGAGAAAGTCAAGAATAATCTTCAAGTTCTCTGCTTTGTAACGTCTCGGTCCAAATACAAAGAGTCTGCCAACTACGTCTCTCCGAAACCTGGAGACGTTTTAAAGTAAATGTAGGCCAGACCGAGTGGAAAAGTGGGCGAAGCAAGTGTCTCATAAAAAGAGGGAACCAATGAAGCAAAACATTAAAAGATGAAAGGCGAGACACGATTTCAAAGCCTTTATACTTATCAACCCCTACTCACTCACGACTGCCTACTTCTAAAGAACAACGACAAGGATACTTACCGAAGTAGCTTGAATCATCATATCGAAGGTCGATCACGAAAAAGAAGAGTGAGCTAAAGGAATACCCCAGAATGAGTAACACAGCGGGCAAAGCAAGTGTCCCGTAAAAAGAGCAAACCTATAGTAATAGTAAAAAGAAAGACATAACTATGAAACATTGCCTTCGTTAATTCCCGATCATTCGCTCCTCTTCGAAGCAACTATTGGAAAAACTCGTCAACGAGGAAGAGTTAGTAAATTACCCTGCCAAAGTACCATGATAAATTGTCATATCAAAGGCCGATCATCGAAGAGAGAATTGGCCGAAAGAAATATAGGGCAGAATCGGAATATTCTTCGAAGAAACCTTCGCTTGGAGCGCGTGTACGAAACGAAACGAAGCGATACGAGGGAAAAAGTAGAGAAAGACGAAGCGCGTGACTGCACAATGTGCAGTGGAATGGCAGGCGTACGGTGTCGGTCGCGCAGAATCTCGGTCGGGGCGCACAGGCGCATACGCGGCGGAACGCTCGCGGCACTGCCACGAATCAATAAGCGTGAGCACAGGTGGTGGGTCGTCGTCGGTGGCTCGGCGGCGGTGGCGGCACGGCGCGCATCAGAAAACGACGCTGACGACGTTTCCACGGTCTCGCCTCCGGGACAGGAGAGAGCAGCGCACCATTAGACACACGCTGCAGCAGGGGCAGGCAGACGACGAGAACGAGAACGAGAGCGAAGAACGACCACGACAAACAGAAGGAACAGAAACAGGAAGTGATAGCGAATAGACAAAGTTGATATACAATGTACAAGAGAGAAAGACAAGAGTTAATATAGAAGAAGATTCGTCGTTCGTGTGCATGGTGTAACGAGTTCGTGGAGTTTCGATCGAACGTATCCGGAATTTCAGGTTTGGTGACGCGTGTGCACGGGAGAACGGACAGTCGGAATGTCGGCCACAGAAGGAGTCCAAACGACCTGGAGCCGTGGACGCACCCGCTGCAGCACGTCCTCCAACCTCCCTTAATCCGGTACCTGGCTTTTAGTTCGCCTGGCTGTCGATGAGAGCCTGCTAGGCAAGATGAGATACCCTGCTGCGTGCAGCTGCGCCCGAGATCATCTCGACGTTCGTTGAAAGTATCTAATCCCTTGTTTATGGATAATCGTGCGTATTAGGAAAAAGGAAGGAGCGAATGATATATAGAAGACTTTACTCTTCTATGTTACGAGGCTGTGAAACAACGAGACCCTTTGAAGATACTTCTGGTCGACTGATTATCTTGGCGTCTACGCTCCTCTTGTTTATCGGTGACGATACACGCTCGCGAATATGGACTCGCTCGTAGGCAACGTTCCCGCGTCGTCCGTCCAGTCAGACAGTCGACAGCAGAGCAACATGCGAGATTAGCGCGGGGCTTGGCCTTGTCCGAGCAACTAGTCAATTCGCGTGGAGTTAACGACCAAGACGCGTCGTCCGGTGATCCTCGTGGTTCGACGTCTCTTTGGTGAAGCGGTGGGGAAATGCGAGTGACACGGGGTCAAAGGATGCACGAACGAGACAAGTTGACCATGACGATGATGTATGATACGATCGGTGCTTGTTCGAGTGTGTTGTGAGATCGGTGGGTTCGATTATTCTACGGATGACGGGACAGAGAACGACTCCAAGCTCGATCGTGTGAATTGGTGATCTTGGGGAGTACGACGAACATTTTCGATCACGCTTGACAGGTGGGGTGACGGAAAGAGAGCTTCATCAAGTTTTGCGAGGTAAATCGATCGTCGTCAGTGGTTCCGTGATACTCGTTAGCCTTGGACCAGAGCGTGGAACGGTCCGGAAACAAGGACACCGGGTGACTGATTTTTCCCTCATCGAGAAAGATTTTTTGACACTAACGTGGTATGTTAATCTCTCGTAACGATGGAATCTCGCGCATCCGTGAAAGATTCCTCAGTATTAGCTTGTGCCAAATCTATCGAAGGCCTCTACGTTCGTAGTGGGCCCGTGTTTCGCGTGCTGTGTCGACGAACATCACGCTGCTGTAGACTTTGAAAGCTCGCGTCTTCGATACGAGTATCTGCGTTTTGTTTCCACGATCCTCCGTTTCGGGGATCCACTTGATCGGAGAGAGTCTGCTTGTCTGGGTTTTGTCGTTCGACAAAGGGCAAGAGGAAGTGTCGAGAAAAAAAGTGAAGTCGAGAAAGATTAGGACGAGGAGGAAGAGAAAGAGGAAGAAGAAGAAGAAGAAGCTTCGTTGTTTTTTTTCAGCCTTTTTCTTCTTTTTACGGTATCGTCCTTGCGCACTGCGCAATATTTCCCTGAAAGACGAGAGCAAGCTGAAAACGGGGAGGAGTGGGGAGAAGGACGGTGATAGGAGTAGAGAAAGAGACGGACGAGGGGAAGGAGGTTGAATGCTGCAAGAGAACCGAAGAGAAAGAGAAGGATAGCGTAAGGCAGAAATTAATAAGAAAAACATATATAAAAAATACAAAAAAATATCGTGTTCGAGACTGACACTTGAGAAAGTCACTTTTTCCCAACTGAGACTGTCGTCGTGTTCCATCCATTATGTATTACTAATTGCTAATTATTAATTATCGCTAAACCACGTATCTCTCGAATCTCCAAGTTCGAACATCAGAGAAAAGAGAAAGAGAGTACGCAAGAAGCAGCGGATTAAGAGTTAAGTTTAAGTCAACGACCCTTTTACATTTTATATACCGACGTTTTAAGAAAAACAAAACAAAAAAAACGAACGAACGAAACAATAAATGACTCGTCGACCTGTCCAATGATCAGCGGGGCCCGAGACGACGATGCCAGGAACAGATACGATTTTTACCGTGCGACTGTAACTTGTATATGGCTGAGAAGCCCGTCGTAATTAATATTACCAGTTAATATTACCAGTAGATCAGCGTACTTCTTCGTTGATCGCTTACAATCATACGAGCCGACGTATATATATATTATATATATAGTAAAGTAAAAATATAAAAAAAAAGGTAAAAAAAATCGAAGTCACCGTGTGAAACGCGCACACTTCCGATTGATACGCACGACATTAACGCGCACGAATTTGAAGCACAAAGAATCGGAGGATCCACGTGTTCGTCGATTAACGTGGTTCCTTTGTTAAACGTATCGCATAGAAAATAGAAATATACGTGTATCAATTAGAAGAGAGAAGAAGAAAAGAAGATCGATCGAATTTTATCAGAGGTGAAAGTCGCCGCCGTACAGAAGCATTCAAGCAGAAGCAAAAAGGAAACTATGTGTCAGTATATTGTGTGTACCCAATTGTCTTTCAAAACGTCGAAGTATTAGCCTATATTAGAAGAAACACACCTTTTGTATTTGCTCCCAGAGAGGAGCCAAAGAAATCCGTGATCCGTTATACGATCAACGACGATAGATAAAAAAGGGAGAACTATAGAGAAAACAAAAAAAGCAAGCAAACGATCAGCTGATAGCAAAGGAGCCAAGAGCCCCAGTGTTGAAATAGGTCACCGTATACTTCGCCAAAATTCAGCTGTTCAAGGAAAAACTGTCGAAGTCCCAGCCTCCGGGATTGTCCTCGAGGGAAGAGCAGATAGCACTGAGATCGGTGAAAGGTCAATTGGAGGCGGCTGGTCGGCCGACCAATCGTCTGCCGCCACCGGTGGTGATAAGGAGGAAGCAGATTCCGCTGAGGTCCGTGTCAGCCAAACAGCAAGACTCGAGTGTCGCGGAGTCTAGCGTCTCTGACGAGGGTGCTCGATCTATCAAAGAAGAATCGATCGCCCTCGGCGACGCTAGAAATTTGTCCGAGTGTTCACCGCGGGAGGCAAAACCTACGGACGACCAGTCGTGGACAGAGATCGAGAAGGCACGTGTCAATCAGGAAGCTCGACGAAAGTGGGGCTTCCTGGCAAAATCAACGTCCACCAACGGCACAGCGAGGGTATTCACGGAAGCTGGAACAACTTCGACCAGTTCCTCGTCCTACGAGCGCGATTTGCAGGCTTTGTCTCGACGTCCAATTGAGAACATTTCGTTGGAACTAGCTAGAAAGGAGGCTGGAACTTCGGGAGGACGTTTCGCCAGTCGAATCAGCAACAGTACATCGTCAGACTTTCAAGAGGAGAGCGAGCTGTCGTCTGAAGAGAGGGACGCGTTGATAGAGGGAGTGAGAACTCCTCTGACGGTCTGTAGAAACAGATTGACGAAGTTTGGCGCGAGAAGGAGGATCGTAGTTGCTTCTTCTACGAGGGAGCATTTCGTAGCTGGTGACCGTTTATTGGGTCTACGAGAAAATACCTCGTCCAGTTCGTCGACTGTGAAATCACCAGCGGAGGATATCCACGTAAGCGACGAGCTTTCAGTGGAGAAGGAGACCCACGGTTTATCGTCCATTAAGCCGGCCTCCGCGCCTACCACTTTATCTCTCGGTAGGAAGATTACATCGTGGACGAAGGAGGGCAAGGATCTCTTGGTAAAGTCGGTATCCTCGGCAAACACGCTCGCCCCGACGACGATGACTTGCATCAAGTCCCCTCGAGCGATGTCGGAGCATCTCTTGGGGCAACTGGAAGTCCCGGTGACACCCGCGGTGCTTGGCGCGCTGCGTGTCAAAGGTGGATCATTGAAGGAAGGGGAAAGAAGCGAAAGGGTGACCGATGTGCCGCGACAGAGATGGAGCAGCGTCAGGGTCAAGGGTGGTAGTACGAAGAGTCTCTTACTGGAGAACGGAGGGCCGCAAACCAAGCCACTGAAGGGTGCTCTCACGGCAGAGGTATTCTTAGTAGTTGATTAAGATGTTTACCGCATTAATTAAGGCACACTTCTCTTTGCCTTCTTTTAAGTAGCTCGCACAATAGAGAGCACGTGGCCGGGAAAACTCTTTATAATACCAACGTCCTCGAAAATTACTCTTCATCTTTGTTTCCTGATTCTCTTTATGCCTCTCTTCGCAAAAAGAAAGGCTCTACTTTACTAGGGTAGTTATCGTTGCGATTATTCCGATTGCTAGAAGCTTTGAAGCTTTCTGATTTACGAAACGATGTATTCCGAATGCTACAATCGTCATTTGATGTATGACAGGATCAATAATGGGTCGTTGAAGTTTGTTATTTCGAGTTTATTCATTCTAGTTGTTTTTAGTTATTTCATGTGTGATAAGATAAATATCGGGAATAACGGAGCTTCAGAACGTTTTATATTTTTGATGGAGAAGTTGTATGGAGATCGAGAACCGCGATTCAACATCAATCATTCAGATGAGATTTCCCGCTTTATCGCTGATCGCTACTGAAAACCGCATTGCGCGAAATGAATGTTCTGTACGATGCGTATACTCTAGGATTTGCTGCTTGTTTCAAAAGAGGCCATCATCAGGGATTAGCTCTTACATACGTAAAGTTCTTTCGTTCTAAGAATACTACTATGGCTGAATACCATTCTAGGTATTGCTAGGCTAAGTATCATTCAGCGAGAAGGTTTTGTATCAGTGGTTAAAACCTGTTTCAGTCTTGCTGGTACTTCAAAGGCACACGTACACATATAGTGTCGGAATTTGTTGGTAGAAGATATTCATTCAAGAATGTATTCACCGAACACAGCGAAGCGGCTTCAATCCGCTCGTATCTACCCACATGAATAAATAATACGATTATATCCTATTCATTTTTTTTTTTTTTTTTTTTGTAAAAAATATCTTCATCATATATTGATTAAAACTGTTGTTTTAATGTAAATTTCCAAAATTAATCAATACCTGAATGATAATTACTCGACGTATATATTCAAAATACCGCTATGACCCGGATAATCTCGGCCAAAGTCTTCATCGAATTAATCAAGCGTTTCCAGGTTGTTGCTTATGAACTTTATGGACGATTGTCAGCCAGTAGTTCAATTCGCCGAAGCCCTCTGCCATTCAACGTGTCTAATCCTCTCAAAGTTGCTTACACTTACCCTTATGCAGCTTAAAACACTCTTGGAAAAGTTGGTCGTCTTCACTTTGGATTGTTCGATCATTACAAATTCGATTTTCGTTTTGATATCAGAATAAAGCTATAATTAGGTATAAAGAACGCAATTGTGTATTGCATACGCGATAGATCAAAATATATTAACTACAGGGTTGATCAAAGCTCGATTATTACACAGACAATTGATCAACTTTCAATTCGTTTGGAAATTCGGATTTTCAATTCGTACAATATAGATTCAAGACAAACAGTAGATATTAACAGGAACTGTTTGCAGGAATTATAATATAATATAATTACTCGTCGATTTAATAATTTCGTGATTTAAAATTCGTTGTAAAATTTGCAATTAAAATTAACTTGGAAACTCTGGTTAGAATCTGTAAAGTCTGTGTATTATGTTTATGCAGCCAAATGGCAGAAAAGTTCAAAAAAATATTTTAATTGGCAGAAAGGAATTGTCTTTCCCTTTAGGCTTGAATCATTCCGTCAAAGGTCCAGCGTAACTTGAGACACGTTACTTTGGTATTGGCGATGACAGAGAAAGCTTTCAGTATTTATTAATTATTGAGTTGAAACGAATGGAATGATACGTCACGATGCTGTAGAAATGCCATCGAACTCTATTAATTGGCCTCGATAATAAAACACAGTCTTGGTTCAACAGTTCGTTGCACGCGCGTTGTTTTCTCAGGAAACACCATTGACGACTTCATTCGGCACGTCGGTTATGGCGAAGAGGATAAACACGCGTTTCCATCGGCTGCGTAGCAATGGTCGTATCGTCCGGCTATTTTCAGAACTTGTGCATGCATTCTGCTGCAATACTAACCTACTCGAAAACGTTGGAACCTTTTCACCGACGATCCGGGAAAATCTTTAATTTTTTTATTTTTGCTACCACGCGACTCAACGTAATGCGCGTTAGGGTTGTCGAATCGAGGGAATAGAAATTCTTTCTTATATCATATATTGTCTCATATTCAATATACTTGTCAGTATATCATATACATACATATAGAAACTTGTGTTTAATAGCTTTGAAGATTCTTGTTGTTAGACATTGCTCAAGTCTTTTGTTTCACACGTGTCGATCTGGAAATCATGTCATACTAGTATGCGATATAACACTACTTTGTCTTTTGTCTCACATATGTCAATTTGAAAATTATATCATATTACGTGATATGATATTGTCTCAATCTTCTGTTTCACATGTGTCGATTTGGGAATAATCCTATTATGTGATGTGACGTGTTTCATATTAGTACATTGGCATATATATTTCAACGCTAAACATGGAAAGTAAAATAAATATTAAAACATATAGAAAGCTACACTTTTCTAGGAAGGAAATCTACAAAAATAGAAATTATCATAGGCCTATCCACAGCCTACCTACAGTTTCCTATGTTAAAATTTCTTTAATGCGTTTGGATCCTTCTACTATTAGAACTTTTATAAAAAGGCAAGAGACTAGAACAAGAGCCAATTCACAGACATTTATTCGCGCCATGGTTTGTCCAATTCACCGTATTCTGGAACCAAAGATGAAAAGAGATATCTATACACCAGAGTTTCCCTCCTTTTCTGACAATTTCTCGTGAAATTATCAAGAGAAAGCAGATCTCCGATCCATGCAGAAATGACAATAATCGCACTCTAGAGAGGGGGCAGAGTGGGTGGCAATTTAATTGAACGTCAAAGGCAGGGACGCGTGCTGAGAGGCGGCGAGATGGTTGAAATTAATTTATCCGATACGCTCTTTTCTATCCCGCGGGTCGCGTGACTCGCAACGAACGCGCGAATTAATATGTCTGAAAGCCATTATGACATCCGATCGAAGACAAAACGGAGGCGCGGCGACCGGCTTGTTTTCCTCCGCTTTGAAAACGAATGCTGCAAAATCCGATCCGCAGTCACGGATACAATTAAGCAGCTCCTTCAAGCCGCTGCCTCAAGGGTGTTCCGTTTTTTTAATTAATTCGGCCTCACGCTTACCTGCTTACCTAGAAATAACGAGGTCGTTTCCTTGAGTGTCGCCCGCGACTTTTCCCCGTCGATCGTTTTCTTCCTTTCTTCTCTTTCTCTTGTCGTTTTCAATTTGGTTAACCGGTACTGGGCCAACCTACTGATATTCGATTAAACGCCACTTCTGAAAGCGGACGATTTGAAATTTCTCTGAAACTACCAGTGCTACGAAATTCTGGCCTGGAAGGCTGAAATATTACTGGAATTACTGGACTAGTGATTAGGTGTTGATATTATTGATAACTAGATATAATATTTTTTTGCAAGCGATTAAAACGAGAGATATTTGGAAAATTATTATACGCGATGCTTTTATCTATATTTTAGAAAGATGACAAGAAATTTCTAAAACTGTACAGTTGCATATTTTTTCAGAGAAATTAAAAGTGAAAAAGTGAAGTTGATCAATTTGCATTCTGGAAGCTCGATTAATCTAAAAGTTTATCGGATTTTTCCCTTGTGGTCTCGTATATTTCGTAAAAATGACTGAAACTACAGGAGATCGTAATGTTCCGAATTCCACTTCATAAAAATTCACACGTTAATTTAAGCTTCATATGTGAAAGAGTTTTTAAAACATTTGTGAGATATCATGCGTGAATTGTTCAGCATTTTCGAAGCTTTACACGACGGAGGTACCCAAGTGAATTCCGTGAACTCGACGCCACGTTTTTAGGTTAACGATCCGAGAGGGTGATGGCATATCCAACGTGTTTCTGGAAAACCGAAATTACATTTATGTTACACATGGGACGTTTCTGTCTTTCATCTGAAGATGGTGTGTACGCACAGTGAGGCCATATCTACGAATTATTGTCTATGAATATGTAACTGTTTCACCAGTTATTTGCCAGTAATTGTGTTTTATAGCATCCCCCCCTCTCTCTCTCTCTCGACTTTTTAGCATAAAATACCATGACTTTGTGAGTTGACGAACAACACGATCAATTTCTTAACTTAAAAAAAAGCATTTTATCGAGATAAAGATTCTCGTAGGCGTTTGTATATTTTGTAGAATCTTTTGACTACAGACTAACGTGATGAATGGAGGATTTCGAAACTTCAATGAAATTTCAGTGGAACGAATTTCAAACAATGGATGATTTATTGGTTGGGAGATGAAGGGAATGGTAATAATTTTTACGGGAACTTGTACAAACGCGTCACACCGACCTCCTGTGAGCTTAGTCGTATGATTAACGACGTGACGCACGCGCGACGTAGAAGATTTTTTAGGCCAGGTCGTGGCTTATTCGATGTGCCTTGAGAAACGAACGCAACTCGTAAAGAAGTCACCGAGAAAGAATCGTTAATTTCGTTACTCGTTAATCGTTAATAATTAATTAACAATGACATGTAAACGCTTATATATACACGTTTGCATTCTGATAAGATATTGTTTCCATTGTTCTGACTATTCTTCATTAGACTAATTGTTTCACGACCAAGTTGTCGTGCGTGTGTCATCAAGATAACACAATAGATTATTTCAATTAAGTGGATTAAAGATTCAGATTGATGTTTCGATAAGGAACATCGTGTTTCGTGAAAGAAATTTCCTTCCATCGACGGGAATATTGTTTATTCCATTTACCGCTAAGATAAGTCGGAAATAGATTGTTCAGCGTGGTCATAAAATGTCAATGGAATACGTTCGTTATGACCTTTTGATAGTTCACGATCGATAGATTAGTTATTAATATGGTATATTAAAGAATTGGTTAATGACTCGCAACTGTAGTATATTTCTCACGCAATGTGAATTTATATGGAATTTCTGAAAAGTACCCAAAGTACATTATACTCATAAATGTCAAGACACTGGTCGATTTGTAATAATAGGTAATATCTGAATCTGACTCAAGTGTATAATTAATAATTAATTATTAATTTTTGTTGTGGGATCATCAGATCATATATTTAAATTATATATTAAAAGACATAATACATTTTACTTTTTAGTATGCATATTTACTGCTTTCTACTATTCAAATATCTACTACTCATATATTACCGCTTCTATTAACGTTAGAAATCTTTCTATCAGTTTAAAAGAATCTTCTTAATCCAATTTACAACGTAGTTCGTAAATTAAAGAATCTCGAAAATTAAGAATTTGCAGAATAAAAATAATCCCATGAAGTTCGACGATTACAGATGTCAATTTATCAGCACATATTACCTCTTGAAAGTCAATCCAATTGTATCACAATATCCTATTACACACAGCTATCATAATCACAATGACTGAAATTATTAAAGTTCGATTCATTCGATTCATTCAATCCTGTAATAAAAATACATTTTGTTAAAACAAACATCCAGATACTTTTGATTCTTAATATACATTAGAGAGTTCTTCTAAAAAGGCACCAAATTTGTTAACCACTGATAAAATCGCAAAGATACTTTTCGAAAACCCTATTTATTTTTTTCAGTCTTCGTTTAAAGAGTAAACTTGTTGTGAAATATTCTAATAATATCGTCGAGCGGAAGATGATTTCCTTCTGTCACTGATGTCAGTACGATTTAAGCTCCGAATGATTTAACCGGTTTTTGTAGAATCCGTTCTATTTCTGATTTTTACGATGCGCCTCATTACAATCCGGGCCGGATGTGAGCGTGTTAAATTAACAGCTAGCGTCTCTCACTCTTCCGATATCGTGGTCCATGGCCGATCAACATGGCCAATCAATTTTGCAAGTGCTGATTCTTATCGCATCTTCGATTTCCTGTTCTACCGATCTTTATCGCATCTTTGATTTCCTGTTGTGCCCAGTTTCTGAATACGTTCTCAGCGTTTTATTTTTACGTGCTCTGCCTTTCATCAACGGGTGGAAACTAGCCTCCGATAATTTTCCTCGTTGTTCGTCGATTCTACAATATTTATCAGATTACGTAATTCCAAAGTGCTCTTCGAGCCAGGCAAAGTCCATCTTGAATTTTATCGACGATCGATAAAAATTTTATAGCAAGAATGGAATTTGTGAGTATATCGAATGTTGTACGAATTTTATTTATTTACTCGAAATTAACCCCGTTCCTCACGATTTTTATCGAGCAATATTCCTTCAATACCTTACTACTTTATCAAATAAAAATTTCAAATCATTTGCCTTACAACATTTTTACTAGCTCCTTAAATAAATTTCATTTCTTGTAATTTATAACTTTCTTAGCGGTAGAATATTGCAACATTATACGTATAGAATTCGTATATGCTAATCTCCAATCCAGGGAAATTTGAAATTCCAATCAGAAATCAAACTCCGTTAAGGGATACAATGTATCTCTATCAAATTATGATTGTAATTCTTATTACGAGTACAATTCCATGTTACAAGACAAGGAGGACTACTATTATCGATATCTGCAGTAATTTCTTTCATCCTGATAGATTTTTGATGAAAATAAATTTTCTATGGCAGCAGACGTTCTTTATTTTCTTTTAGTCTTGATTTTTATGCAATATGTAGTGATCTGAAATCTTTGCACGGTTATGTATTTAGTATGGAATTTATGCGATCGTAAAATGCAAAATAGCCGCAGTTATTGTGTCCTGTTATGATTATCGTGATTGGAATATTAGCGTGATGTAGATTAAGATTTTACATTTGAAAGGCAATATCGATTACGTAATAAAGGGGGTGGCAAGCCAAGCATAGCAATTAAGCGCGATTTAAATGCGAGTCATCGCTGTCACGCAATAGCAATATAACGCTGTAGCAACTGGGTTAAATTGTGTTTGTCACACGTGGAACATAAAAACGGTGCGAAATGTCCACCGGTAGTCGCTACGTTAACGCTCTGCATCGAACTGGAAGAATTTAAGTTGGATGACTTATGTTCCAACTGACATTTCACATTTTCCTCCTTGCTTTTTGGGGCAAATACTTTCTACGATTGTCGGCGAGAATATCGAATTTACGTCCATCATGACTTATGTCACATGAGAATAAAGAAGAACTTTGCAACTTTGCAACCTCGCATTTAAATGCCATCGTTCTAATCTTCTTTTCTTTTCTTCGTATTTTTTCGCCCTTTCTTTGAACTTCGTACATTTAGAAATGTCATTCAAAAACGAATTAATGTTATAAGACAGGATTATAAACTTTCCAGTTAATACGTCTAAGTGTATGTATTATAATGCGTATGATGAAACAGGATTATAAATTTCCTGGTTAATAAGTATACATAATATGAGACATAATTATGAAATTTCTAGTTAATACGCATAATAAGTATACGTATTATCATACATATTAAATAGAAAATTTATAACCCTGTCTCATAACATAGTTTTAAATTGCTGTATCTAATTAACATCTCTTAATTAGTAGTTATAAATTATTAATTCATTAAGGACCAAAATAATGGTGAAATTATTAATAGAGAAGCTTGTGTATATGTATATTGTTTTATATTATACATTACACAAATTTAAGAGACAAATTTTTATCTTTTCAAATTAATCCATCTACATACTAAATATATCAATCATCGTCACCCCGCCTGCTCCATAAAAAATCTATTATCTGTAAACATCTATTTATTTCTCCATTAAAGACTCTATTATTATCATTGTTTCATGGTGGAAATATCCAGGCAAAAGATAATTATCTTCAAACATCAGATCCGTTATACATCCAACGATCAAAGAGGAAACGAACACGAAAACACATAAAATCCGCGGCGTCGTTCCACGATCAAAAAACAACATTTCCCTTGAAAATCGTGAAACGATATAAAATAATCTGTCGTGGCAGCAATAACTGGCGTCGTATTGTCGGACAATAAAACCGTGGCGCACCCCACCCCGTCGTGACATTCAGTTTCGGTTTAAGCGATCAAGGCAGATGTTTTCTGAAAGCATCTCGTCGGTTCGTTCGGTTCCGCGACGCTCGAAAACGGGCCTTCTCGCCTCTTTAGTTTTGACGCGCGTACGCGAGCGTACGGCTGCGGCCGTCGATTCCAAGCTCCGCCGAAATTAGATCTTCGCGCTGGAATTCTCCTCGATCGTTTCCTCTTCTTGTTCTCCGCGTTGCTGTTTCTTCGTTTCGTTCCAAACTTTCCATCAAATTTTTATCTCGCGAAGATTTCGTCCAACGATGTTCAAGAAAGTCAATGTCTTCCTGCAGAAAATGCAAGAATCGTGTGATTGGTTATATGTTTACCATTTGTCCATGGATCTGGTTGAAAAACTTCACACGATGGAGTTCCTCGAAAGTTAAAGTTCTCACGGGAAAAATTTCACAAGGAAAACTACCCGAACTACTTACTATTTATCGATAGATCTCGTGGAGAAGCTTCGTCAAAGTCAAACCTTTCACGAAGAGAGTTGCGCGATAAAACACAAACCCTGATTGAGTTCACTATTCGTCGATCAAGGAGAATCAAATTACCAAATTTGTGCGAGTGGTCCCAAAAGTCTTCGTTGAAGAGTCAAAGTTCGCGGGAAAAAGTTTCACCGAATTTGCGCGCGTGATTCCACAAGTCTTCGTTCAAAGGACAACGTTTTCAGGAAGAGAGTTTCGCAAAGAAAATGTCAGAACAGTGGTCACGTTTAGTTTCTAGACCAACAATAAGGAGAATCAAATTATCAAACCGTGCGAATAATTCCAGGAAGTTTCACTGAATGGCCGAAGCAACTGATTCTCGTCTACAATCAAGTATCTCGTCAACCACCACTAGAGAACTTGCAACTTTCTTCGAAAACTTACAAGCGTGCTTCGAATTGGCCACGTTTCCGAACACAGACTCAATTTCATCAACTTCCTGCCTCCTTTCTAGTAGAATATCCAACAGATTCTTTTGTCGAGCGAATTTGAAGCTTCCCTTTCTTTCAGCTTCCTATCGATCTTCTACGATTTCCTAGGTTCGAAAAAAGATCGTGTCTATCACCAGTCACAATCGAATCGAGATTCCATTGAACTTCCATCAAAGACTTCCCGGTGTTACCTCCATTGGGGCTTTCGAGTCTTTTGTCCCGAAGATTCAGCAACGTTCGATATGGATCCGGCGACTTAAGAGGTTCCAGCCAGCCTAACCTAAACCGAGGTATTCGCCACCACTTCCCTGCGAACCTTTTTAACGATGAATGACGCGGCTTGTCAACTTCAGTCGAACAAGAAGATCCCTCGTCGTATATCGCGATAGGGTTTCGGCCTAATTGGATTCGACTTTACAAGTACTATGGAGATAAGCCAGGCGATCTTGTTGTATCGATGAACCGATCTCGGTTGGAAACGAATCGGTGGGGAAGGTCGATCGGTGAGCCGCACACCTCGGGCCAGACACTAACCAGATACCAAGCAGACACCGGAAGTGATGGTACCAAAGAGGATGATTATTTCTGAAAACTATGCTGTTAATTGAACGTGTTAGTTTTGATCTCTCGTACGGTTTGTTAATGACTATGTGTGACAGTTGTTGAAAAGTGAAAGAAGAGGAAAGGTGCCCGTGAAGAGCGTAAGAGTGGAAGAGTGTGGAACAGGTGGTTTCTTGCTTATTTTCACTTTCGAGTTTGAAATACGCCGAGTGCTTGAGTTGGCTGGCGCCGCGGTGAAACGCGAACTGTGAGAGCGCCAACTGAGAATGACTGTGGAATTTTTTATGAAATTCTCGGCAACCATGATGCGCTCGTACTTCGCGAAAGGCAAGAAGCAGAAGTTCGGATCGACCCTGTCGACCGTGTTCGACGTTCGTATCCAATTTTCGTTATTACTCGTGATACTAATCCTAGGCTAGTTCGTTAAGTAACTGTCTCGTATTTCTTCGATTTAACACGTCCCACTTTCTTCCTCTATTTCGTGTTTCCTGCTCGATTCTTTTGATAAAAATTCCAGAGGATTTTATGATTTCGTATCGTTAGTACGTAATCGAATTATGTAATCAATTTTCATTAGTATTCTTCGTATTAATTATACTCTAACTTTTTAATCCTTTTTAATCTGAATTTTTAAATAAAGGTGTTGTATTTTTTGCTAAAATCTTACGAATTGCCTCTTCTTCCTGCATTTTTACGTTAAAATCCGAAAAGAGTTCACCAGTCACCGAGATTCATTCTAAAATGGATTACCTTCGAAGGTAGTGATTTATGACGTTATAGAATTTCGCTCTCAATTCTCGTGACACGGCACGTTATATTGTCGTAGATGTAAATCAACGTGTCGTACGTCTGCATGCATTCGCACAACCATTAATGTGTAATCGACGTTCGTTTCCAATTTTTATCGTATTAATTCTAATCTAATTCGTAAGTAACAATATTCCGTTTCTGTAATAATTGAACAAATTTCTTCTTCCTCGGAAATTTTGCAAATTTTCTCTTTGAAAATTTAACAAATGCTCCATTTTTTACATTTAATAAATCCCTCTCTTCCTCGAAAATAAATTTGCAAAGATATAACATATTTCCGCCTCATAACGTTTAAAAAATTCCCCCTTCTGTCTTTCTCGTGAATTATTTTTATCAAAATTAAAAAAATTTTTTAAATTAAGATTTATGCATTTCAAGACGGGTCAACCCGAAACACAGTACTTTCTGATATTGCAAAATTTGCTGTTCGATTGTCGTAACAAGACTTGTTACATTACCATCATAGGTACACGTGCATACAACCACTAATATGGGATACCACACTTCGAGATAGATGCACAAGCATTTGTGTATTCAAGCCGAAATACAGGGTGCGTTAAATCGACCACAGCCGCCATTCTTAGTGGTGGAGCTTTCATTAAACAGACCTGTTATTTACAACGTGAACAAACGTGCCCACTGGCAACCGGAGGGATTTTAACTTTCACACTCTGACAGCAGTTTCCTTTCCACAGAGGTTGCATTATATCCCAATACGAGAACGCAAGCTGTGCTCTGTCGTTGACGCGACCTGATTTCCAACTAACTCGACCACGTGTCGATAAAGGCTTGATGAACCTTCGTATCCCTTTTTCCAGAGATGTTTTATCACTATGTTATTATTTCTTTCCTCTTTTGAATTTTTCTTTACTTAATCGTGGAAAAACTGAAAACAAAATAAGAATAAAAGAGATACCTTTTTTAGGAACTTTTATTATTTTATTATTTGTTAATATTCCTTAATACTTTGTTAAATTATGGCTTCATGATTAGTATCGTTTGATTTTCCATAGTGACAACTCTTATCTGTATTTTTAATTCGATTTGAGCGGAATTTTAGAAACTTTTATTAACCACATCGGATTCATTGTTAATTGTTATTATTTTGCTATTTATTGCGAATATATCAGTTCACGTTATCAATCGTTATACATCTATACCTTTTTATCGAGTATTAGTAACAACAACTGAACAGATCAACTTTTGTAGATTTTTGGAATTGTTAGTTCTGAGAATTATGGAAAGTAAGGGAGAAGTTTGTTTTTAATTTTAGTTTCAGATTTTCATCTATTGATAAATTGATCAATTGATAGATACGATTGTTTCTGGTATAGCTATTCGCGAAGAATGTTCAGGTCGAATTCCTGGTGTAGCGAACGCTTTACAATTTTGGAAGAGTGTGCTCAAAGGGGATAGCCTCTGTATTTATTAGCGGAAAACAGGTCATTTCCGCATTACTTCTAGGAATGAAGTTGTACAGGAATTTGTCGGATGATCACATATTAGCAGCTCTCGCGACATTCCGTTCTCCCAACATCGAGCGAGGGCTAAATAAGATCCGACATACCAACGATGAATAATATAGCGAATTATTTCATAAACAAGAATGACGTTATAAAACACAATATTTATGATAAAAAAAACTTCAAAATCCATTTTCTCTAAAGTTGATTGAAAAATTTTGTCACCAAATTTTTTTGTTCATATTCACATTACTTGAAAGTTTCATTAAATTGAAAGTGTTTGACATAAAAGTGTAATATTGCTGCAAAAATTGCCTGTCATTGGAAATTTGGTAAATAAATTGCTTTATAATAAAATTTATTTTAGATGACAGAATTTTCAAGAGATCCTTTGCTAGGATTGAAAAATAGATTGGTTCCAACCCTTACACAATTCTTTTTCAGTTTATTGATAACTTTTGACAGAGAAAAAATGTTGTATAGCTTACATTAGGTTGTAGAGTCACTGAATATTTCAAGAATAAAAATACGACGAAATAAATGAATTATCAGACATTTAAAAGACAATCACGATTAAGATCAATTAACGTAAATTTCACTTAAAACAATTGTTCTCTTTTCTTTCAAAGAACAAAAGCGACAAAACTTCCTGATCAATCTAATATTTTCACTTAACCTTCCTGGAAGCGAAGTAAGATGAACTCTCAGTAGTATAGACCTTACAACTATAAATTCCAAGAAAGTTCTGTCGGTAGCTAAGAATCCTGTTAGACATGGCAGTGGAATTTAATTACTGTTGGGCGAGCTGCTACGCGAAACTGTTTGAACTTTTTCATTTGGCCGGTTCGTTAAACGCTGCTATGCAACTATTATATTCGGCAGTTAGCTTTCGGTGATTCCAGGTCACAGCGTGACCTAACCAACGCCACGTAACGTGCTCTTCTTCATCTCCGCTGCTCACGTTCAATAATTTCAAGTTATCTCCCCTAACTCTAATTGATTCGGATTTTCTCGATATGCATAATGCAGGCTATAAATATTCGAATATATATTATCATATTTATTAGACAATTCTAACAAATTTTACTATATTTAATATTGAACTACTTTACGTATGTGAGTTCACTATTTACTGTTTTATATATGTCTACTATTTTAGTATTTTAATATTTGGCGCTTACTATTTTAATATTTTAACGTTTAGCACTTTAATATGTTACATATGTCGTGATTTTTAATAAAATAGCTGGGAAATAAAAACAGTGGGTGGAAATCAATTTATACTAAATATCAGTAAGGTTCCTAATATTTATGATCGGCAGTGTATATTCGTCGAGATGTCAATTGCGCTCTAATTACTAATTAAATTTATATATGAGAGAGATGTGACGTAATCTGAGTCGATTTGAATGTTAGGATTCATCTGCTGTATACAGATTCTTGGTAAGAGAACTTGTTGGACTTCTCCGTGTATCAGGCAGCATCTGGTGCACCATATGCTCTAATTACGAAGCTGTATGTCGAGCTGTCTGCTTCGCGTGGAATTTCACTGATTGCATTCGGAAATATGTGGCCTCTCTGAAAGCAAAGTGACGTTCTTGAAATTTTTGGGACGCTTAGTACCAAGAAAATCTTCCATTATTTCTACCGAATTCCAAAGATATAGTTATAAAGATTGATGTAATCTGTAATTTCCGTGCTACATAAATATTGAATGCTTCGTGCAAATAGGTTTTCAAGGCGAAAATTTATTACTAGCGATGAAGAAAACCTTCGATTATTTTTGCAGATTTCAAGGCAATAAAAGGGAAAATATATTTGGTTCCCTGAATTAGTTGTTCACTTTCGTGTTACCTAGATATTCGGCCCTTCGTGTATCGAAGTAGGGCAGCAAACCATGCCTAAATATAGTAATGAACTAAGGATCTATCGATTCGAAGCCAAGTTCGATTCCGGCGAAGTATAATAATCTTCTAAATTGCTCGCAAGCCTTGATCATCGAAACTTTGGCACGTTAGTCTCTGACCTAATTGATTGTACCAGCTGGAAGAAATCTTAACGAACACTCGCGGGATTCGTCCTTTCTCAGACGCTTTTTCTCCATCGAGAAATCAACGAGATGGTCGCTTTTAAGATAACGAGTGAACGCGCGACCAATCTGGGAAACGGTCGTGAAACAAAGTCTGATTCTGATGGTTTTTATTCTTTTGTATCGCCTAATTCTTCGCTGAGAAAATCTCCGATAGGCGCTGGACGTTCTTCCGATAGTCCGAGCCACGATATATCTGAGTCATATAATCAGCCACGAATTGAAATAGACACATTTCGAATGTTTGGACGAATCAACGAAACGATGCTAAGCCAATTCACAGGTGTAATAAACGGAGAAATTGATTCGGCAAAATAATAAATAATAGATTGATAAATATAAAGGTATAACACTTTGGTTAAGATTACAGTTAGGGTAGAGAGTATTTCCAATATCAGAGTCAATATATTTTTCATTGGATATTGAAATAAAGATTTGTGCTTCCATTACAATTTCGCTATCTAGCTTTTCAATTTATTGGAATAGTATTATAATTAATACTTTCAGTCCTGCTTATAGATGAGACAATCTTTTTCCTGTCAAAGCTCTACAAAATCTAAATACAATTTTAACCTAAAACTTCTATATAACATTTCAAAACGCCAAAATTCAAAAGCATAAAAATTCAGTAACGAACGTAACAAAGTTTAGAGGGATATTTTATCGTAATTTTACTATAATTTTAGAAAACGAAATTTTATTCTATTAGGACAATGAATAAACATCGTTACTAACACGGTGAAAAGTATCTAATACAAAGTTGCGAGTAGTCATATGCAAATTTCAATTTGAAACTTTCTTTTGACCACGACTATGAGGGACTCATCGCTTCAATTTACGGTAGCCCACATCGTATTTCAGGCAACACCATCCAATATTTATAGCTCTCGATACTATCTTCGAGATGCACGTCCCGAAAAACAGCTGCAATTTCGAGATGTAATTCCACTAAGAGAAGCTGATTGCACGAAAATTCGTTCCTTGGACGAAGTCCATGGGCGTTTCCTCGTTATTTCCTAGCCAGAAGCTTGTCCACGCATTAATTTGTGCCTCGTTAGAAATAACGAACATTCTTGAACGACCTAATGACGAAGGGTCATTGAAACGAGGCTGTCGGGTCACGACCTCGCACCCAGCCATCGCGCGTGTAGAATTATACACAGGTTCTAAAGAAACACATAGGCCGGTTCACCTGGCTAGAGCAGGTAGCATGAATAAAAGATAATCCATCCGGATTTACATTTTCCCAGGTCGTCCGTGACGAACGACGACTTTCCGCTTCTCTCTGTACCTCCTCTCCTCGTTTTTCATCCCTTCGCGCCATGCTTGGCCGACTCTAGACAGACCTCGCGACTCGTAATAAGAAATCAATGAAATGTCCTGTCCGCGACATAAAGATATTTAGGTCTTCAACTAAATCCAGACAACTTTCAGACAGTCCATGGTCGGTTATCGGCTTGAAACGTTTTGCTGAAACGTCGGGCTTCTGCTGGGAACGATCGTTTATTTATAATTCTGGACACCACCGTTAATCGATACAACAGTTTGACGTATTAATCGGATGATACGTTGATCGTTTAGAATTTGTTCGAATTAAAAGATCGATTTTCTTGAAAGAGATCAATATTTGTATTTTAGAGAAATTATTAGATCAGGTTATAAAATTATATTTTAAAGTTATGCAATCCCTTTGGAACTTGCTAAATTTGTAACCTCGGGCTCGATCTTTAGCCGGTATATCAGTCTTACGTTAATACGTATTAATATACGGATTAATATCCGACAAGGCGCGGATCCTCCAGAATGTTTCCTAATTGAAACGTTTTCGATTATAAAATTTCATTAAAACTCGTTAGTTTTACGATCTTCGGTTTGAGTATTAACCGATTCTTGGTATTAATCAAACGGTACGTGAATCTTCTAGGACTTTTTCTAATTAAAGCATCGACTTTTTTTATCGATGGCCTTCGAAAGAAATTACTGCAGCGATTAATACAGAAAATATCGAATACTCGTTAAATTCTGTGCTCGTTAATCGTTACCGCAGTCTGTATCGCGAATCTCCGACAACTGTTTCCAATTAGAAACGTCGACGTTCCAAATCTATCCAGTGGTGTTGAAAATGAACTGCGTATCGTGCAAATTCTTAAGAGTTTCTTAAAGTTTCAAGAATCGTGGGAATGGAAAGGAAGAATAAAATACGCGGACGTTTATTAACAATATCATCTACTGAAAACGTCATCTCGAGAAGCAGCAGAGCAGAGATTCACGTGGTGTTCGAGCAACAGATCCCTGATCGGCCAGGTAAACAGAGGGGCTACGGTGGCGTGTGGCGAATAGTCGACGAGGAAGTACAAACAAACGTGGTGGAATAAACGGTTGCGCCCGGCAGCATGGAAAAATAAATGGAACGGAGCGGAGCGCCATCAGCGCCATTAGACGAGCGGGAAACGAGCCGGAGAGGAAAGCGAGGCAACGGTTGATCATCAGCAGCCTGGTGATTAGTTCCGATTAGAAAGGTGCATGGTATGCCTGCGGAAGACTTGTTATTGGCCTAGCTGAGGTCGTGAAGACAGCCGCTATTAAGGTAATAAGGCTAACCCTGCTAAGGTTGGATACTTCGAAACGTGGCCGGCCTAGGGTGTGACGACGGGGTTGCCCTAACCAATACGCCTCCTCTACATACACGTACAAGAGTACTCTCTCTGTACGTACATGCACATACAACGTACATACATACTTGTGTACACGCTCACATTTACTTCTCACTCTCTCTCTCTCTCTCTCTCTCTTGCTCTCTCTTGCTCTCTTCGTCGTCCTCCCCTTCGCCAATCGAACGCCGCCACCCTTCGCGGTCCGCATTGCATCAGTGTGAGGCTAGCACTCGACTAGGACTCTTCCGGTTCTTCCTCTCCGCGTTGTAAACAACTGATATTCCGGTATTTGGGGCAACGTTCCGTCCAGTGGATCGATATCCCCGGTTCCTCGAGTCGTCGAGCTTTCACTGGGATCGACAGTCGTTTTACCGCCGCTTTTCCGACTCGGCTCAACTCGTGCAAGCGCTCGATAAAACGTGATGGTGACGAGGATCTCGAGGGCGTGATACCTATACGGAAGAACAGGAAGCACACGAACCAATCCAGAAAGGATTTCCCATATATATATATCTTTTTTTTGTTCTATAGCATGGAATAAAGAAGCTGGATATTTGTTTATTATATAAGGACACGCACACAGAAGCAATAGGAGGAAATGTGGATCATCGACGAGTGAATTTATTTACCTGTGGTTCGCGTAATAAGTTCCGCCGGTCGCTGGTGAAAGGGCACGTGTGCCAGGTGTGTGTCAGTGGGAAGCATAGTGTGTGCCAAGTGTTTACTTATGGTCGATCGGTGGCCGTGGTTTCGTTGTAGAACCTCCACAAAGGCCGGCTTAAATGGCAGAGAGTCCAATTAGCAACTCGAAACGCTACTGTGCAAGGCAGGTTAGCTGTCCTCCGCGTGTTCCATATCACGGTTCTTCTCATTCATCCCTTTTCTTTTTCTTTTTCGGCGATCAGAAACTTTCCCCGACGAACAGTAGCAGATGATCCCTTATCAGAACTTCGTTTCGTCTTCGCCGTAAATTTTCCACTCTTTCAATCGTTCGGTTTTATTAAAACGATTACTCTGCTGGCTGAATCAGATTTCATCGGGATTTGAACTCAACTCAACGATAAACGACGCGAGTAATTGTCACCACTCCGAATCGTGGTCCGTACGAAAAGATCAATTAATACGATAGAATTCCTATTTTCTACGTTTTTTCTGACCATTTTTTCGAGAAACGCGTTACTAACGAGCGGGGCATTCGAAATTTTTTGTACGTGAACGCTCTCTGTTAATGGATTTCATGTCGAGAAACGAGGTTAAAACGCGGCGACGCTTAAATGAGTCGGACTGCGGGGTAGAAACAAATCTTCCTTTCCACTCTGTTGAATAAAAGGAAAATGATACGGCGCAAAGTGATAGAAAAGAGCGAGCGTGGGTGGTTTATTTTTCGCGTTTCTGACCGTATTGCTATTCGACAGAAAGGAAGGAAAGTTGAAAATATAGAACGAGACAAAGGTGTTTCTGATATTGTTCGCTCGGCCATTCAGCATGGAAAATAACGCGGTATTGAAACAAACACGGGACATTTTGTTTTTCTCAACTTCTATAAACATAGCAATAACATTGCCATGTCCTTCTCCATCGAATTTTTATCAATTATTTGATAAACCAACGATCGACGCCCGTTCTTCTTTTTCGAATCTGTTTTTCGGCGAAGATATTTTCATTTCAAAAACAAATTCGCGCAAAGTCTGCCGAAACATCGTAAATTAAGAAGAACCGATGTTAAAAACTAATAATAATAATCTCCGCACTTCCTTCTGACTTATAATAATAAAAATAATCGAACGATCGAGGAAAGAGGATCGAACAGAGATAAAAATGTATCGAGTTTTCGTCTTTCGTATTCCAGAGGAGAATTATTTTCTATTTCTTCTCCTACATCTTCAATTATTCTTGTTTTCTTAATTCAATAATTTCTAGAAACTAAATCTCTTCTATTGTTTAATATTCATATGAGTTATTTAATTAAGAAAACATCAAGAAACATAGGAATAACTTTTCAAGTGAAAATTAGGAGGTGAAAGACTCAGATCTACGAAAATTGACCGTTTCTTTTCATTAAGAAGAAAGTGAAGAAAAAGAGGAACGAATGATGTATATATTCTTCCCCAATATGTTAATATGTGCTCCAGGTGCTGTCCCTTGGAAACGATATCCTCCCAGAGTACAAATTACAGTCACCTAGGATCGGCAAGTGGACCATATTACACTATTCACCCTTCAAAGCGGTTTGGGATTGGGTGATATTGCTGCTCGTGTTGTATACCGCTATATTTACACCGTACGTCGCCGCCTTCGTCCTGTCGGATCCGGATTACAACAGCAGGAAGAACAAAAAGTACAGTGACGATCCCATCGTCATCATAGACTTCATAGGTGAGACACGGAATCAATGATCGATATTGGACAAGTAAGGCTACGGTTACAATGAATGCGTACTCGATATGAATTGACATTCTGACGAACTCCATATGCCAAACTCCATTAATCAAATGTATATATAGATTTTTTATGAGTGTATGCATTGCAGTCTTTAGATGTTTCATTCGTCAGAATGCCAGTTCATTCGAATACGTATCCATTGTAGCCATGGTCTAACACAAGCCGGAATTCACGTTGTCTGACCAATAGAGTCCTATTTCACTGCGCGCCCAGAAAGTTCACAGCGTTTGTGTTATACTCAGAAAAGGTCAGAGTTTACGGAATACGTAGATGTTTTCCTAATAATCTCAAAGATAGAAACACTGCGAGAGTAGTAACTTTTGAACAGTATGGTAGAATTTATTACAACGAATGTGGTCGATTGTAAAACTTTGTTACAGCATTTGCTGTGTGTATATGCGTTTAGGAATAACTCGCTTCAGATCCACGGATTAGCAGCGAATAACGTTAGCATAATAAAAATAATATCAAATCTTTTCTAGTTAATTTATATACTAAATTTCATTTAATGAGTGTAAATTTATAAACCGCGATTATTATAGCATTTAAATTTTATGAATAAAAATTTCTCGTTGCAACACACATTCGTTCTAGCATATTCTACTATATTAATAGAAATATTATCATCGAAAGTTTGAGCAAAATAATACGAAGTTCTATATCTTTCAACTTTTGCTTTGTTTCTTGTCCATTTACTTTCGAAGAATTTTTTTATCGACTCGAGATCAAACGATGAAATATTTACCATTGTTTCTTAAATCGAATTATTATTCTTGACAAAATGTTTGATGTTTCAGTCGACGTCACTTTCATAGTGGACATCATCATAAATTTTCGCACGACTTTCGTGAATAGCAACGATGAAGTGGTGTCCCATCCTGCAAAGATAGCCGTCCATTACCTGAAGGGTTGGTTCATCATCGACCTAGTGGCCGCCATACCCTTCGACCTTTTTCTCGTTGGCTCTCACACTGACGAGGTAAGTTTCGTCGCACGCTCCACGTTTTCTGAGAATCTTCTTTCCAGGCTGAATCTGATCATCGTCAAATCACTTCCTATCAATCGACCATCCCCCCTAAGAAATTTCATTAACCTCGTGATTTAAAAAATTCCAATTATATCGAAGTAATTGCACTTCTGTTTCAGAGAATTTCCCAGTTACCTAAGACAAATTTTGATGAAACGTTTGACGATAATTATGTGGTAGCAGAATTAGAAAGAAAGAATGGTAATAAGATTCACAGAAAAACTCAGAAAATGATTCATTCGGATATTGTTTGACGTTGGAGCGTTCTCAAGATGTGAAACGTCGATTGAAATAAATTTTTCCAAACAAGAATGTTAAATTTTAAACAAAAGTGATTTGACGTTAAGATCAGGTTTTCGGCTGAAGTTTCTAGAATGTCGATGTTAGCTCGTAAATATGATTAGGATGACATGCCGAGCCCAAGTTAAGTGCCCATAGGTGTGTCTTACCGGATTGGTGCTTAGTTCGTTTTCCCTTTTTTCGACGTTTCTCGGTGTTGAATGATTTCTCTTTTTTCTTTGTCGAAAGTTAGTCGATTCGACGTATATTAAATGTGCACACAATGTACGTACCGGCAAACGAGAAGGAACATTAACGGATTCTCGTTGTCTGGAACGACTCCACACAAGTTTCACATATGGTACACGTACGTTATATAGATCAAACAATATCGAGAAAGAATCGAGAAAATAAAAAAAGAAAAAGAAAAAAAGAAAGCAAGTTTGCTCGAACAGAAAAATATAAGTCTCAATCAAATTCGAATTCACTTGAATTTTGAAAGAAGGATACAAATTGGCATTCGCGTTTTAGCATGGAAATGCTTTTTTCCTTTTTTTTGTAATATAAGAAAAATATAAAAAAAGAAAAAGATAAATTTGTAATAATAGCATTTAATTGAATTTGTACCTGTACACACACGTATGCATACACACTTGATCTATACATGTGTAAGTAAGTTTAGTTCTCTCGCTGTGAAGATTTCTGCTCTGATTGTCGAAATGTTAGATTTTTATTGTCAGTTCCTTGTCAAGATTTCTCTTCTGTATTCTTTGTCCCGTGTCTTATTATTTTCTTTTATGTTCCACCGTTTAAGTTTTTCTCAATTCAATTTTTTATCGTTTTACGTTCGAACCGTTCTGTTCTGGTTTTCTCATGATTTCTCGTGTCTTTTCTTTGCCTCTCCTCCGTGACAGGATATTAGCATATGCCTATACGCAAGATAATCTTTCTTTTTTCATTTTGTTTCCCATGGTGCTCGTTAGAAAGAAAAAGAGGAAACGATTCAGAACGCAAAATCGAGCACGTTAAAAAAAAAGAGAAATATAGAAAATAATGATGCACCTGCGAGTAATCTATATGACCCCTTTCTTCCCTGTGTTTCTTGGTGGAGGAGCAAATGTAGGGCAGTGTAATTTTAATTGCGCGTGCAGGAGAGTTTATTTCACGAGCACTTTGCGTAAGTTGAAATCAATCTAGGAGAAATTAGCGAGAGCTTTATGTCTCGGCAAAAATCGAATAAAATACGTCGAACGATTTTTCTTTTTCCAAGATCTTCGAAGAGAGAAAATGTGAATTTTTTTATGAATGTATCGATTAAATTAATTCCCATTGTCTCAGTAATTCTTTTTCAAAAAAATAGAAGGAAAGATCAAATGTAGTCCCTTTTTTCTGTTACTTTCCTACTCTGTTTTTTAACAGAAAAAAAAAGAATAAAATACAACAAATTAAATCACGAAATCATAAACGAACGAATTTTAACCTCAGTTTAACGTTTCCGTAGCTCGGCTTGGACAAGGACGAGGTTAGTTGACACACATACACACAGAAAAATTACTCACAGGCTGACGTTTCTTTTCCCTTCTCTTTTGTTGTTTTCTTTAATACAAACGCAGGTTTCGATTTACACACGTTTTTTTTTTACACACTAATGATTAAAGATTCACCAAACGCAAATAAGAAACACGTCTGATATTTTTTCTTGCACAGAATTTTTTTCTATACAATCAAACCCATTTTGTTCTCGATGTTCCGCCATCGACTTCCACGATCTTAACGCGTACACGTGTGTGTCCATCTTGTACACGTGCATACACACACGAACACACACACATATACATGTACATGAATCACGATCAATTTACACACAAGAACCATACAAGAAGAAAATTCGACCAACTGCAACCCCACGATTTATCAAGGAAGTTAGAGCGAAGTCGATCGACATTAAAGAAAGTAAAAAAAAGAAAGGAAATAAAAGGAAGGAAGAAAAGTTAAATTCATTTTTACCATAGCTTAAGTTAGTCACGTTAGACAGACAGACAGAGAGAGAAAGAGAGAATAATCGGTGATGAAATCTTGTTTCCAGATTTTTGGAAGCATTCGTTTGCCGCGGTATAATCGTAGAAAGAAAACGAGAAATGTCGATCGACTTGCTCCCGTCCTCTGCGGCGTGAAAAATTTCTCGACGATGAACCTTGAGGGAGCGTCTGCATGTTCACAGTAAAGTATTTTGCAATGAAAAAGCGATACTGTAAATAATAATAATAATAATAAGGATAACGATAATGATCAGTGATAATTATGTATTCACGTACGATCTCTTGGTAGGAGAATCGATTTGCATCAAAGTATAAAACCGTAGCTTTCAGAGGTACTTGTTTTTGTCACCTTTTTTTTTGAGCTTAGCATATCCTTACGAGTATACAAACATTTCTGTAAAATATATATTTTTTTACCAATAGTACGAAGAATGAATGAAGCGCAAAAAAAGATGAAAGATATTTTCATAATCAATGTTTCATAAAAATTATTGTATTGTATATATATATATATACACTCACATATTATATATATATACACATAATATATCCTGATTAGGTAGTTAATAGTTTTAGATGAATTATTCCTAACAAATATTGATCCTACGTTACAACGTAAAACGATCGATTTTTCATTTCTTTCACTTCATCCAATTCTTCTCTCGGTCTTTTGTCGTTATTATTCCTTTTCTCACTTTCCCCTTTTTTCACATAGTATCGTAGAGACTTTGTCTGGGTATCAATACTTGTTGAGAATAATGCAAATAGTTAGAGAGTGTTTTCTGTAGTTAGTGGACCAACGAATTTTTCCCCTGTTTTTCCTCTTTTTTTTTTTACCAAAAATATCGATGGTCGATTTAATCGAAATAATTCAAACATCCATTCATCGATTGTGATTTGCCTCAATTGTGTTGTATACATATTGTGGCACGAATTAGATGATACTGTATATCGGAGCTATTCGAGCCTGATCAAAGATGAAATGAGATTAGAGAAATGGCTGGCTAACAAAAGGAATCAAGAGAGCTTGCTAAAAAAGCCTCGTTATTTTCGTACGTTTCTAATAACCTGCAGGGAACGTTTGTACGTTTTATCTCGTTTATATCTGTTGCATTTCAGCTTCTCTGTTTTTCTGTTCTCTCTCTTTCTCTCTCTCCCTCTGTCTCTTTCTTTTTTTTTTTTTTTTTTTGAGGATACAAGGTGCAGTTGCGGAAAACCTCAATTGTTAATTTCATAGTAATTAAAATACTCTGCGTTCGCGGATAAAATGTTTGTAATAATTCACAATATCGAGAAAAACTTTAGTCAAACTATAGAGTAAACAAATATTTAGTTAAAATATCAAATACCTCATCATATCGAAAATATTGAAAATGTGAAACTTCGAGCGTTTAATTATGGACGTCATATTCAGTATTATCTGTTCAATCTTCTTCTCTGAATTATTTGATGTATCATTGTCATGTATCATGTAAATTATCAAGTATTATATTAAGTACCATAATGAATTGTTTTAACTATTATTCTGTGACTGCACCTTTTAATTAAATTTGTGCTTCGGGGTTGCAGAATTATCCGTGCTTACTTACAAGTGTTTCGACCGTCCCCTAATGTAACGATATAAAAGAAACAGTGTCGAAATAGAAATGATAGCTCGTAAAGAATAATCCCAAAGAAAATCGATCTCTCGCAGTCAAATCGATTGTTCCAAAATTCACTGATATCAATAAACGGCCACACGATACACATGGTTCAGAGTACTCTTGACAGTACTTTTACGTATAACCGTATGGAGATGTACATACAATGGTTTACGAAAGTATATGACGCTCTACCATACGATAGTAAACTTTTATATCTATACAAAGGACTTTGAAATTCTGTTACCACTATAACGAGGTACGGGTATCACGATTATATTGGTGCAACTTGAAATCAATCTGAAAATGTATATAGAAGTTATAAAATGTTTATTGCAAATATATATCAATAAAAAATAGCTATGTTAAACGTATAATAAATGTTAAATATGGTGTCACTAAATGAAAATTGAAGTTTATTTATCTAACGAATAATTGACTGTCTAAGTACTTTTATGGTGTCTACAGAATATACACTTGCAAATATTTTCTAACTTCTATATACATTTCCAGGTTTGTTTCAAATTTTACCAATATGATTATGATAGTCCTGTCTCATTATATGTAATATTAATTATAGTACATTCATAAGGTTTCTGCAAGTGTTCGAACACTTTTGTGATGTGCTGAATAATTGTTCAGTTCTTCTAGGATACCAAAATATAACCAAATACATGCTCGTCTTCTGATCAAATCGTAACTGAGAATCGTGATTTACTACCCCTAGACCATATAGCATAGTCTAAAAAGAAATACAAAATAAGAAATTAAAGATAGACGATTTCTAAGGGAAAAAATCACACGTATACGGAATACACGCACATATACATGAATAAAGTGATATATAATACATACACAAACGCATAGAAACACGCGAAAGACGCAGAGGATCACACAGTAACACAACGAACACACCCCGAAACCGAAAGATTTTTCAGCGGGATTTTGTAACGATCGTATGTAAGCTTTTGGCGTTTTTTCTCTCTGGATTATCCATTAATCAATTCTCTCTGTTGATCTCCTATTTTTACGTTGTCGAGCTTTTCTCTACCATTTTTATTAATTGCGCTTCTGTTGCAAGCTACATAAAGAAAGTCGTACAAGCCCGGCCTAATATGATAATTTTTGTGTGTATACGTATTATTACCATTTAAAGTAATTTCCTCATTCGATGTTCTTAACAAATCTGTTTTGTATTTTACGCTTTTAATACAAAAAAGACGAGAACTCATATTCCTTGTTGTATCATGTTTTATTATAATTGTACATCTGGATATTTTTTGTACACGATAAATGATCATGTGTGTTTTCTGTCGCTTGAACGCTTCGTCTTCTTTCTACTTACGTATAATATGCCTTGTATAACGATTAGCGGGTTGCTAGGAGATATTTACACGGCAAGATGTAGTAATCTTTCCTTTCTCTTTGGCTGCTGGCTCTTGGTTGATCACCGTATATTCGAAGGTTCTTGTATTTAAATTTATTTCATCCAATACCATACACTGATCGAAGTATCAGTCTTTCAATAGTCAAATTTTTGTTAAATTGTTAATTACATTTTTTATTAAAGTATCAATTTCTTCACATCATCCAGGTTTAATTAACATTCAACTTGTCGATAAAGAAATCTTATTTTTATAAATTTATTTATTACAAGAAAATAGCATAAATAATTAGATATTTCAAAGAAAATTTAAGAAAATACTGTATATAATAATGGTCATTCTCTTATGCATTTGATCAATATGATTTCTGAGCGACCCACATGTGGATCATATCGTAAAGTTTCGTGGAAGCTTGTAATATTGGAGTCTAGAGGGAATTAAATCTATGAATTGACTATTCATCATGATATCGTATATTGACTTTAACGAATTCCCATATTAATAAATCTGTTTCACTTCTAATAACTACTAAATTGAAGTTAGAAATGGTATAATACCCAAATTATTCGAATTATGATAGATTATCGAATCCTCAAATTAACAAAGGATTGTTGAAGTGTTAAAGTACTGAATTCTCAAGTTAATAAATCTATGAATGTTTAAAATGCCGAATCTAGAAATTATTGAATAACTAAACTTTTAAATAGCAAAGTTTTTAGATATGCCACATTTCATTCAGGAATTGTCAATTGTTTAGATGACTCAAACAATCGTATCTTACTATAATCATAAACCTTCATACACTATCCAAGCCATTAGCCGTCTATCCTTTAACGACTACAAACATACTATCGATCATTCAGGTATTTGATTACCCAACGTTATTCCAACAATTCAAGGTACTAATTATTCGACAATAGTTTATCTAGAAGTCAGCAAGCATCCACGACGTTGAAGTCGTTTCAGAAGTGAGATAAGATCGCGTTAGGCAATAAGATGGAACACGTTGTGTGTTCGAAGCTTCCACGATGCTTCCTTTGATGCACCGGTTCGCGTGTACATCGTAATAACATTTCTCGTATTATCAATCGTTGCTATCAAACGTCCTCGGATATTCTTGGTAATCCCGAGGCCGGATAAAAGACGGCCAACTTTCTCATCTCTGGCCGATATATCGCTTAGCTCGTCCCAAGCCATAAATCGCGACCGAGTCTTCAAAGCACCGTGGCCATCCAAGCAAAACCAGAGATAATAACGTTTTAAAAATATCGCGTTGCCATCCATCATTCTGTTTCCGTTCGACCAAAACTCTAGCGTGATTGTGGCACGAGCATGACGATTTTTCGATCGCTTGTAAAAGAAAGGAAAAAATGAGGAAATGGTTCGAACGATGTACAGAATGATTTTTATTGTTTTTCTGGCTAAATTGTTTGAATATAATTTACAGGTGAAAATGTTAAAGAGATAGGTGGTATATAGTGGAAGTCTATTTACCTGAATTTTTGGAGAGACAAATATTTGTAAAGCATAGTTTGTGTAATACGAGTCTATTGATTGTACTATGACGTTTTATGTAATCGAAGTATACTGATTCTACTGTTTAGGATATTTATGTCGTAATATTTGTATTTGTAAAATACTTGCAAATTATTAAAAATACTTGTACTTATTGTCAAAATATTTACGTTTATATGCTGGCTGCTGCATGAAGTCTGATATGACAATTTAAGCTTTAATTGTTAATTTTAAATCAATCACGACTATGCAATATATAGAAAATAAATATAATCAACCTTCCTATTATTCTATAATACAGAATACATTGCTATACGTGTATATGTTTCAAGCTACGATCGATATTTGCTTCTAACTTTGTAACATAATATTTGCAGTAAAAAGAAAATGTCATTTTGTTTTCACCTGTAGATTATGCTGATACAGTTTGGCACTGATAATGCGTATAATAAAAAGTTGGACTAAAAATATTCAAGATACCCTGTATAATTGCTTCAGAATACGAATTAATTTGTTTATTATTACATTCATTGAAATAGCGTAACTATCGCCGAGCAACCCGTGCAACCAAGTACCAAGTTCGAAATTACTCGTTAGTAAAATTATTTAGACGAATGGTTCAGTTTTGGTTGGAGCGTAGTCGACTTTTGCATGATAGAATCGTTAATGAATTATCGTTCGATCGAACGATCTTTTTTCTTCGATGCGGCTAATCGAATCTCGAACCAACGACAGGTAAGAAATTCCATCGAAGAGAAAGCATGAGTATTTACTGAGTCTGTGTTGAGCAGAATGTTTGTAACGATATATGATTGTGAATGCATAATGCTACTTACAACGATCCTTACGACTGACTGTTGGCGATGTTGAATCTTGATCGTGGAAAATGATCAATGATTCGCGATGTCGATCTCGATCGATCGAAATGTTTGGTACATACATTTGTATTGATTGACGCGTATAAGAGAGGAGAGAAAAAGTAAAACAATAATCACAGATTTCGTATAAATCATCTTTTATCGTCATTAATGATAAATAATGCAGGAAATACCCATAAGTGGGAAATTTTGTATTGTTACAGACAACTTGAATAATTTTTTCGAAATTGTGAATGTTTTCTATGTGTAATAAAATATGTTCACTGATATTCACAATCTTTTAATAATAAAGTTCTAGATCATCGTATTTCTAAATTAAATATCTAATTTCAGTGCATTGAAAAGTGCTACATTAACTTCGCAAATTGTTAAATACTAACATTATTTAATTATCAAATATAAGTATTTAAATCATCAAATTTTCAAATGGACAAATCTATAAATTACCAAATTTCCATCGTATCGAATCCGCAAATTATTAAATTACTCCCCAAATTGCAAAGGGTGTTATCATAAATCTATGAATCGTTGATTAATCACAGTGTCGCCCATAAATGATCGAATTCCCAAATTAGCAAATCCATTAATTACTGAGTTTCCAATGTACCAAATTCCCAGATCAACAGATCTATAAATCACTGAACTTTCAAAGTATCGAATCCCCAAAGTATATTTACTCAAAATACAAAGAATAATCCAAATGGAATAAATGAAGAAGTTTGTCAGCTCTGAAAACTTTGATAGATTAGATGTAATCATGCAAGATACTTCTCTTATGTTCGTTTTCTACATATCTCCTAACTTTCGGTCTGCTTCGCAACCATGGACGAGATATCTCGCCATACAATGTTGTTCATACGATGCCACGAAATATTCCACGAGTCTGTTTTTCTGTAATTACAACTTCCGCCTTAATAAAAAAAAACATACGGAATATCTCGTCTGTGGTAGCGAAGCGGTTAATGGCATATTAGTGATTTATACGAAACTGTAATTATTGTTTCAGTTATACTCTTCACTATAACATCGATAACATACTTATAAAATGTATTCCATCGCTCCTTATTGTATTAGCCACGATGTGTTTCGAGTGGATATTACAATTAGTAAATACTACGCCTACCATTTTTGTTTCTTTTTGTCTCTATCATAAGAAGTTTACACATAAAGTGGTATTCAATTGAACGTAACTACTTCAATAGTAAAGGTTTACAAAGTTGAGGGTAACCATTTCTGTTGAAATTGTTTTGGGAATGCAATAGACGAGACTATCTGCTCGAAAGTCAATTGAAATTTCTGCAATTTCCTTTCTCTTCGCCTCTTTGACACATATAAAAATGCAGGTTCCAATTTCTTTTTGTCTAAATGAAAGATTAAATTGAAACGAAGAAAACTTTTTTTTCTTTATGTCACTCCTTTTTTCTTGTGAAGATTAAATATTCCTGAAAAATAAAAAGAGGATATTATGTATTGCAAAGTTTCTGGCTGACCTAAAAGTGACCGACGTCTCGATCGATCGAACTCGAGGACGACAGTCGGCGTACTAGAGATTCCTCGTAAGAACTACGGTTAAACCCATAACTCAGACTGTCAAACTGACTTTGGCGTTGTTGCAACCAAGAGAAGACCGTTCGATAAAAACTTGATTACGTGGAATGCTTATTGTTAGTCTAGAACGTCTGTATATCCAGGCCAGATCAATTATTTATTACGTTTCTATCTAGCGTTACATTTTTTATCGGGTCACTGCATTCAACCAAGATAGTGTATCTAAAATATGAAATATGCAAGCAGACTACGAATGTTTTTATATTTATGATACATGGAAAATTTATGTATACAAGAATGTATAAAATATACATAATGGGCAAAATTATAGAAAATATTTGAGTTAAAACAGTTGTTATAAATTTAAGGCTGCAAAACATAATATACAAAAATATATAAAAAGGCCAAAATAAAATACTTATCGTGATAATTAATAGCTATATAGGTGAAACAAGAACTTCGATTTCTTTACATTCGTAGAAATAAATTATATAAACATCCACAGGTTGGTTACGTATAATACTTAAAAAGAATGAAACAGATTTCTATTTATATGCTATATTGTTCAGTGTTCTTCTTAGTTTATGCACAAAATTAATTTATTCACATGATTCCATTGCTTGTAGCGATACGAATTCGTTCTTCAAAAGTGCTATAGAATAAAAATAAAAATTTAATATCCAGCATTAAACGCAATCACGTTTGAAAGAATTGGGTGAAATTCCAAACGCAATCCTATTGAAACGTCCGTAATGAAATTATCATGAAATTGGTATTCTTCGTGGTTGATGTTCGACCGATGGCCAAAGTCAGTTCACTTTAGCTTCGACGGAAAACTCGAGCACAGAACCAAGAGTGTCGTACGGTCGAGCGTGAGATCGACAAAGTGTGACGTGTTCTTTACAGACGACCACCTTGATAGGACTATTGAAGACTGCTCGTCTTCTGCGACTCGTCAGAGTAGCCAGGAAAATCGACAGGTATAGCGAATATGGAGCTGCGGTTTTACTTCTTTTGATGGGCACCTTCGCTCTTAGTGCTCATTGGATGGCGTGTATATGGTGAGTTTCCCGTTAAAAAATTTAAGATATTAACCCTTAGATACATAGCGTTTCTACTTGATAATATGTCACAAATTTAAAAACGTTTTTAGATGTATTATTATATCTGAAGATTACAAAAGGAGAAGACGATATATCGCATTTTTTAGCTTTCACTAATCAATAATTTTTTTTATACCTTTTACAATTTTTTTCTAGATATAGTGCAATGTCATTTTATTATTTATGTCATATCAAAATACTTTTTTTATTCATGAAATGATATTAAAGTGAGAAGATTGACGTACGTATCACGTTTTTCTTTTCTTTTTAAGAGTTGAAGAAAAGAATTTGTGAAAGAAATTAATTTTGTAGCGAAGGAAATATTATTTCTAAATTTGTAATAGATTCAAATGGAGACAAAATGATAAAAGGTAGAATCGTTCTGTTGAAGGTACGCCATAGGAAACGCGGAGAGACCAACGCTGAAGAGCAAAGTCGGTTGGCTCGATATTCTGGCCAACGACACACATCAGTTTTATTTTCACAACAACACCGGAGGGCCGAGTATAAGGGTGAATAAACTCATCAAACCGTAACTTTTTAACGTCGTTTCGTGGTTAACCTAATGTCACGCGAAACGACCCGAACGCTCGTTTATTATTCTAGAATCGAAAATAGTTCTTCATCAATCGTTTCGACTAAAGCTCTTACCTCTGTCCATTTTTAGAGCCGCTATATCACAGCACTATATTTCACCTTTAGTAGTTTGACATCAGTGGGCTTTGGAAACGTGGCTCCAAACACGGATGCCGAGAAGATATTTACTATAATCGTTATGCTAATCGGATGTAAGTATAGATCAGAATGATGTAATCGTTCCAATTAATAATTAATGTATGTACGACGAATTAACTCGGCTATACTTTGTTCCAGCTTTGATGTATGCCAGTATCTTCGGTAACGTCTCAGCGATCATTCAGAGGCTTTACAGCGGTACAGCAAGATACCATACGCAAATGCTTCGAGTTCGAGAGTTCATCAAGTTCCATCAGATCCCTAATCCGCTTCGTCAACGGTTGGAAGAGTACTTTCAACATGCTTGGACGTACACGAATGGAATCGACATGAACAGCGTTCTAAAAGGATTCCCCGAGTGCCTTCAGGCGGACATCTGTCTTCATTTGAATAGAAATCTTTTAAACAACTGTAGAGCCTTCGAGGGTGCCAGTCCTGGTTGTTTAAGGTACATAAGCTAGATATCTTTTAAAACACTATTAATGTCTTAATTAATGTATTAATATTTTTTCACCAAGGGTATACATATAGCTAGATGTTTAACAAAATGAAAAAATTAATTAATTAATATTTTCTTCCTTTTTTTAATTAGGGCGTTATCATTAAAATTCAAAACAACACACGCACCACCCGGTGATACGTTAGTTCATCGAGGAGACGTGTTAACGTCCCTGTACTTCATATCGCGCGGCAGCATAGAGATATTGAAGGGCGACGTTGTGATGGCAATCCTGGCCAAGGACGACATATTCGGGGAGAATCCTTGCATATATCCGACCGTCGGCAAAGCGTCTTGCAACGTGCGTGCGTTGACGTACTGTGATCTGCACAAGATACACAGGGACGATTTACTCGACGTTTTGGCTCTTTATCCAGAGTTCTCCAATCACTTTAGCCAGAATCTCGAGATCACTTTTAATCTGAGAGATGTACGTATTGTTTACATATCCTTTTATTCATAATTGGTAATGGATAAGGGAATTTTTCCTTTTAAAATGCTTTTTAGTTTAACTCGATATCCCTTACCTATCCTGAGATACTGTAATTTAAATGGAAGATTAATTTTTAATCCTTTATTATGTCCGTCTTTGTCGCAGCTCTTCCCTGACCTAACGCAAACTACGCACGTGTGCGCTGGTCAGTGTCAAACGCCGATTCAGCGTTTGTAATCGCTAATATTCCATTCTTCCTTATTCATTAATAATATGTAAAATACAAGAACAGAATTTTGTATTTACTTCATGCTTGTAAAAGTTAATGAAATTTCGTGTTAATTTACAGGAGGAACAGGCTGGTGTCGATCCAATATCAGCAAGGTTTCCCGTCAGTACTCCAACGGACGTCGATGTCGACGCTAGGAGATTCGCTTTCCGTCCACCAAGATACCGTCGAGGACCCGGTGGTCCTGGCACCAATCTTATCCCTACTGGTCGACAAGACTCTTTACAGGGTGATCAGGAAGACTAGTAAGAATTTTTCAATCAAAACCACACAAACAAATAAATGTTTTCTCTCACTCAAACTCATATATTTCTCCGTTGCTATCAAAAACAGCGACAAAGGGAGTGGTCATGGAATTCTGGAGTTCAGTACCGACAAAGCCGGCCAAGACGTGACACCATTGAACCTAGAGTTCGACGAGCCAAAGCAAAGAAGCTCCACATTGAACTCCATAACCGGTGAGAAAAATCGCGTGTATTCGGTCGATCGATTCACTTTTGCTCCATTTTTCCCCATCGGAGTGGAGTAATACTCTTTCTCTGTAACTCTCTCTCTTTCTCTTGTTTGCCTCTACTTACTGTCTGAGGAATGTTGTTCTCTGCACGATAAATAGAATATTCTTAATACATATTCGAGTAAGGACTTCTGTTACGATTTACTCGGTTTCGAACGTTTGCTATACATGTGGTCGTTGGAAGATCCTTATGATTCAGGAAAGTACTTTTGAATCATTGCTTCGCAAACACCTGCCACATCGATTATCGCTTATCATTTAAAAAGTATATTTTGAGAGATATAGATACTTCTCGGAACGTTGTATATATTTATTGAGAAGCTCAGCTTGCCCCTTTATTCCTTTATTTATCTTATATACTTATTACTCGTTACACGAGTTTGGACCGCTTAGAATCTCCGAAGAGAACCGATTTTGCCGGACCGGTTAACAACGTTATTGTGGAAAGGTAATTCCGAATCTTATATAGCAGAGTGCAGTAATCGCAGTTGCCTCCAACTATACAGTAGTCCTGGAGTGGAAGCGGTGGGATGTGAATTTTTCCTTTTTACTAACACTTGATTGGAAATTGTGCAATTTTCACCCACTTTTTTCACTTGCTTTAATCACGAATAGTAACTGTGTTGAGAGAAAGAAAATTCTGCTGAAAGAGCTTATTAGTATTTTCAAGATCTTTTCCTCTCATTTATCGTTAGTAAATTCATTCTTTTATTAGAAATTCTATGAAATTAATCTGTAAATATAAAAATTTTAAAGAAACCTTATGGATGCCGAATTGTTATAGACTGCGAATGTTTATGCAAAGTACAGTATCGAAACTTAAATAAAACGTAGTACTTTTGATATTTTATATATCTTTACATTTGTAAGTACACATCCTTGTATATTCTCGTCGTAAGTATTCGCAGTCTAGCTATAAGATATTAAAGTAATAAATTTTTCGTACATCAATTTCACGTTGTATTAGATAAAATTTTGCTAATGAAAAATAGAAACTCTTGAAAATTACAAATCTGTCCCCCTTTCCACTTCACGATCGCCAAATTACAGTTTCAATCAGATTCATCTTGATTCAATTGCTACTAGTTCGTGTTTCATAAAGATCTTCATTCCACCATAGACACTTTTTTTCTAAGATCTCGTCTCTGTAGCATAGATCATTTTATCACGAGCTTTACTCGACCGACATATTTCCTCCTTTCTTTCTACCTTTCCCTCTTTTTCTGTCCGCTAAAACATCCCCTTAGCCCAATCGCTTTGATCAACGTAGTATGATCTGTAATGTGATCTTGAAGTCTGTGAAATTATAATTTTGTAGATATTCATATCATATGTATACATAACAATTTTGTAACCATACAACATTTTTGTATATATTTTAGAGAATTCTCTTGGAATGGAAGTACTCGAAATATAGATTTTTAAGATTTCAAGATCGCCAGTATTATCTTTTTTCCTTCGTTTTACGAAGCGATATTTCTTTTATGATTAATATTTAAGGTAAATAGAATACGATGTGAAATCTAGATCAAAATAAAAAAAAATTATCCTTTTCTTCGATATAAGAGATGAGCTTGACGAGGGAAAATTTTGTGAAATATTTTACCTTCAAATTGTTCTAAAATTATTTTCTAAGGTATTTTTACTTTAAACATTCTACAATTATACTCTAGAACATTTCTATTCCAGAAAATTCTAAAATCTTAAAAGTCGTATTCTACAATATTTTTATTTAAAACATTTTAGTTTATTTTTATGATCAATCGAGCTCGTCTCATCACATCTCGATCTAAGCAAATCAGAGGCGTTTGGGTTAAGCGTGCAGCGTTTATAAGCTTTGCGTTTGCATTTGATTCCCGAGTTCGTTAACACCTTGAAACCTGGTTGTTCAGGCATGCTAACCCATCTCAAGCGCAGCATACCGGACCTACGTCAGCACAAGATCCATCTTCAACCACTGACGAGTCACGATTACCTTGCCAAGCAGAGTAAGTATCCATTTGGCGGAGTAGACTGGCCAAGTTTTTCTAAATCGTCGCAACGGAACAGACACACAATGTTTATCTCGCAATAATCAGCTGGCGATGAACCAATGCTGAAGAAACTGGGACAGAATTGCAATTAAGTCCCTGGAAAATAACATAATTTATACAAGAGTTGTCGACCTCTTTTTTTCTCTCGCTCTTTCTCAGTTTTTTTCTTTCTCTCTTCTTCTGTGGCTCTCTGCCTATCTGTCTCCTCCTTCTGGTTCCCTTCTTTTCTCTGGAGATAAGAGGCACTTTTAGAGATTAGGAAGGCTCGTGTCTGACTTCCCGGATCGTGGTACTGATACTTCTGTGCCTGGGTTTATCCAGTGACCACGCCGTTGACGAAACCAACACGGAGAAGCTCAGCCGCCGGTGAAAGCTGCCTCAGCCAAAACGCTGTGCATCCAACCTCGACGACATCCAGTCATTATACCACGCCATCGCCACCGCAACATCCACAATCTCATGGTGCGTGGAATTGTGTTTCCATGTTTCATTCCCCGTCGTTTGTGTATTGTATCACGATCGAATGTTGCCACCTTTGCTCGTGAATCATATGTGTTTGTCATGTACGTGAGGAGACTTTTTCGAAAATTGCTGAGAAATGAAAAATAGATATTGAAGAGGTCGCATAAAAAGGTGCCCCTTAAACAAAATCGAAATTTTATCTATGAATCTCGAAATATATAAATTTATCATCGAGACATTTACATCGCACCAATATATACGAACTTCTTACATATAAATGCAGATGACACTTTTACAAAATTCTTCAAAACGTAAGACAGACAAATATTTGAATTAAAAATTGAATTTAAAAAAGGTATCGAATTAGTAGGTACACGCCTAACATCAATTAAAACTATTTTAAGATGAAATACAATTCCAAAATAATATTCGAAAGAAATAACAGAACTAATTCAAACTATCGAACTAAATTTCTCAAGTTCTAGTTGAACAGATATTTTCATCCGATTATTTCTAATTCTAGGTGACTTTCAAAGTGGACCAGGCCGGCCAGTAGAAGAGATAAACGCGAGAATAGACCAACTATCGCGACAAGTGACCTCACTGGAGCATTCTATGGGTGAGGACATCAGATTGATTTTGAATCTGCTACAACAGACGCTCAATTCATCGAGGGAAAGTTCCAGTATCGAGATGATGCCTGGAACCACCTCGGCCGGGCTGTCGAAAAGTAGTAGAGCTCCGGCATTGGTCCAACGATCGGCCAGTGAACCGCAACCGCCGACAGGTCCGCCATCGAACAATGGAAATGGAAAGCTTCAGCCTAGCACGTCTCACAGTTTGTTTAGGTGAGTGTTCGCGATTCAATTTGGTAAATTAGAAATCCTATCGTTCGCACAGTAACATGGTAAAAAGATTGATGTCTAATTATTAAAGTTAGAGAATTTATACTACATATGCGAAGTGCCTCCAAACTTTGTCGGTATATTACTATTTAGAAAATGTTTGAAGTTTAGGTTCTTTATTCTTTATCAATGCCTTTATGAATATTTAATATCTCAAAACATACCCTATTTTTATCTTAAAATTTCAAGGAGTTGCTATCTTTTTCACATGTTACCGTATTGTTCTATTGTTCGTCACAGCAGATGTAACATGTGTCTTCTCTTTCTCTTTTCTATCTTTCTTTGAATTCAAATCGACGTGGTTGGAAACGTTCGAAGTCGCGGCATCGATTATCAGGACCGTAGATAAATTGTTCTCTCTTTAAACCATTATTCTCTCTCTCTCTCTCTCTCTTTCTCTCTCTCTTTCTATCTTCTCTCTTTCTTCTTTTTTTCAAGTAGAAACTGATTCTGTTTTTCCTAGGAAGTAATCGATATTTTTATTCTTGGAAAGCTTTCTTTCGAAATCCCTGGATCAGTTGCATTTGATTTCGACGTCTTTTATTTTGGAAAGGTTGGACAAGTTCCGAAGGTGACCATACTCTCTCATACTCTTCTTTGAAACCCTTTTTTTGCGAGCAGTGTCGCGCAAGTAGAACCGAGGCAGGAGTATCATAATTATATTAATACAAAACATCAAGATAGAAATAAAAATTTGCATAAAAGTAACGCTGCTAGTTTTCTGCATTTACGAAAATTGTTGCTAGTTGAAACTTGTCACGTTGTGACTTTAAATAATCTCATTTCCACTCTCTTTCTCCTTATCTTCAAACTAATCTTTGCCCTTGTAATTTCGATAATTTTTTACTTTTTTTATTTGTTTTTTAATATATTGTATCAAATAGAATGAATAATTGACATCGACATTTAAATCAAGAATCATTTTGAAATACTACTTAGAATGGTCTTTCTTTTCTCTCGATCATTAGTGCCTAGATCTTTCGTTAGGTTACATATTTCTGATCGATTTCTTTGTTTAACTTGCTGAGCCTATCTTTTTGTTTTCTATCCCCTTAATTAGAATATCGATCGAGCATTCTTTCATACGACGCGTGCGTAGAGGATTTTTATTTATTCTACGGCGTAGCACGTTTTCGAAGCTTGAAGGTGAACACGCGGGGTATGTCAAGCCATGTTTCCTCGATTCGTTTGCTCGTTAACGACATCAAATTAATCACGACACCATTGTCAATTTGTTTGAAGGAAAATTTCCAAGATCATCGTTTTAGATAGAGCTTTCCATTGTACTTTTCTCTCCACACGATAGAACAAACATTTAAATAATGCTTACAGTTAGTACTAAAATACACATCTCAAAAAATCATAAATTATACACCTAAATATTTTGTCAGTAGATATTTCCAAATTGGTCCATATATTGATCTTCAATATCAAACATTAATATTGGTAGCTTTTGTAAATGTGTATAAATTTTTGTAACAAGATACACACTTAGAAGATTTTAAAAAGATTTCATTACTGTTAAGATAGAAAGATATTCTCAAATTTGTCTCAAAATATTTTCTAAGATATTAAATTTTAATATCAAACACGAATGTTTGTAGTTTTATGTAAAGATGTCTAAAATTTTCCACGAAAAGAATTCTAGTTTCCAATTCGTCTATATTATAGTAATCCACACGACACTACCACTCTTTATACACTTTAACAGAACTTGCCTTCATAGCAATTTAAAAATATCCCATCACGATGGACAGAGGTAAGAGATTCAATATGTAGCTGATTCCCGCGAGTATGAATCGCCACTACGTAGGGCATATGTTTTCATTAGTGCACAAGCATACGTATGTTTTGCTAGTTTCCATTTAGAAAAGTGCAGTACAGTCTCGATAGTTTCAAGATGTTCCAGTTAACAGGTTAAATTCGATCTTCTCTTGAGAAAAATAAATATAATCCTGGAAACGCTATCAGTATCTTCGAGCCATTCGTCGTAAGGTGTCTTCGCAATAAAAAAGCAAAGGAATCCAAATCTGAATCACTCGTTTCTTCCCAGAACTATCGAGATTCTACCGTATACCTTTTAGCACTAAATTCAAGACTCGTGCTCCTTTTGAACACTAGCGTACCAAGGAACGAGGAGATGGAGCCGATCAATACAGACCACGTTCCGTAGAAATATAAATTAAATAATGTCGATGTCAGATTAATCGCGAATTTATGTGTAGGAGTCCCAATCAGGCAGACTTGCGACACTGTTCGGGACACTTAGAGGAATTAGAGGCCTAACCGAATCCCTTTGTACATAAATCACGTGCTTCAAGTATATTTCGCTGCTGCTCATAGCGGACGCCAGCGGCCGCTAGTAGATCTCGATTAAAACGAATTAATTCTTTCCTTAATTTCCATCTGCAGTAGACCTCCAACGAAGGAGCCAGCGTCAACGTCCTCGGGTACGTCACGATTGACAGTCACGTCGGATAGTTCCGCCCTGGCGACGGCCCTGCAGACAGCGTTGAGAACAGCACCCACAAGGTCACAGAGCCAACCCGTCGATCTAGCCGTGCCACCACCCACACAACAGGCACATCTGCCACACGGGTGGCATAGTCAACCTGCTGCATTTAGGAGAGGAGAGTTCAGGAGTGGGTAAGTTGACAAAAATTAATTAAAAATTCATTTCTAAATTCCATACACTGCTCCTTCTTTAATATTTTCTCGCCTTAATCTCGCAATTAATTCGTCAGGTACAGTTCGTTCAACAAGCGTTCAGAACCGGAAGGGGACGATCCGTGGAGCTGCGTAGTGTCCGTATCGGATCGAGGAAGCTCTCAACGTCCTCGAAGCAGCGAGTCTCGAAAAGAACCAACGAACCATCGTGGTTCCACCGATCTAGCAAGTAGTCAACGTTCAGATGGCAGGCAACTTACTCGAGAGGATGGCATAGGTCAAGCGTCAGGACAACGACAAGAGTCCTCGAGGCAAACGAGCGAAGACATCTCCTGGGAATTCACGATAAATGAGGCGCCGATCGCGAGATTAGAATCGTTGGACGAACTCGACCAGGATCACGGTAGTTAAGGCCAAGGTTTCCCCTTCCTTTTTGAAGTAATTGCAGCTCGCTTACGACTGAAACGCGACGCGTTGTTGAGCAATCGACAACATAATGATTCTAATGATTCATTCGGATGGCTGTGGACTCCTTCCGTTCCCTTTTGGAGGATCTAGAAAATGTGGCGCCAGGATAGAATACGCGTCCGCCGATCGATTTTCTCCTGGTGATTCCTTTTGGCTTTGATTTGTTAATTGGAGTTGGTTTCATGTACTTCTTTTATGGAGTAACTAGATCATTTTTGATATTGTGTCGTTGAGGTTGGCAATTTGTGATTCGTCAAACTCGATTTTTGACTAGTGTTAGTGAATAATAATAACACTCTGTTAGGTTGATGCATATGAAACTTTGTTTCGTTTAAGTTTGACTTTGACGGACTTGTGGAAATATATTTTATTTTAATGTCAATTATCAAATATATTAAGAATGAAGATATTTGATATAGTTTAAGTGTATTTAGTGTTAAGAAGATTTGTAATAAAAAGTCGTAACCTCGTTATTGGTCATCATAAATGATCAGAATGTTCGTGTTATTCTTTCATGTGAGTTTTCATTTAGAAATAAATCTATTTTCAGATTTATAACAAGATTTTTAATGAAACGTTAATCGTTGAAAGAGTATACTGAACAAAGCACATGGAAATTATTTTCAACACATTTTTTCTATTAAATTATTTCAATTAAAAAGTACTTCATATGCACAAGCCTAAGAGTTTCTTCGTTCGTTCGATCACTTATTTTTCTACTTATATTAAATCTATGTGTTTAATATTTTAAGTAGAATCTTCACGTAATGTAGCATTTTCAGTTTCTTTCAAGCTTTTATTATACACTGCGTTACTAATCGCGAGGCATTATTATGAATGATTAGTGACTTCAGTATTATAAGCAAAGCACTATATCTATTATTACACTTGATCATTTATATGTATATGTACATTCACTTCAAGGAAAAAAGATATTTTTGCTCGTTTCTTTTCTGATTAATATCACCTATTAAGAAAACGACACCTATTCAGACGCAATTTTTGTAAAATTTTCGTTGAAAAGCGACTTATTTATATTCTCTAAATATTTTCTCCAACTAGTTTGGCCGGGTTACCACAACATTGTCGATAAATTTTCGAGCGTGGAATGATTAAGAGAAAATCGATTGGCAAGCGCACAGCAATATCGTCGTGGTACAAGAAGTTTTTAAGTTTGAAAGAGCGAAATAACGAGAGGAAAGAGTGAGAATGGAAAGCACGAGCGGCGTTTCAGAAAGCTATACACGTACATACACAAAGACACAAGTACACATACACAGGTACATATTACATAGACGCAATTATTCCGTGGTATCGACACATTTAATCCTACCGTTGGAACGTGAACTTGCCTTCGAGGTTTCTACCCCGTATTAACGCTACATTTCCTTTGAGCAATTTTTTAATCGTGTTAATCTATATTCACATTCGCATCTACACACATACACAGATACACAAATTACTATGTATTCCCCTCTTGAAGCGATGCTTTTTTGTTTTGCACGTGGAAAGTTCTCTTTCGTTACTCGATAACATCGTGAAGAAGAATAAAAGAAACGAACAGCGAGGGGAATTAAAGAAGAATTAAAAGAAATAAAATGAAAGTACAAGATAACAGGCAGAAGATCGATGTTCATAAAATAAGACGAAAAATAATGTTTAAAGATATAAAAAAATAATTAAAGGAGAAATTACAATGTGCAGCTCGTGGAGAGAGAGAGAGAGAGAAAGTTTCTTAAATTTTCGGAGTCCTTCGCGTCACGATAAATACACGTAGCTAAGTTCAAAATTAAGATTAATATCGACTGAGAGCACCTTCTTTTTTTATTGCTTATAAGCGACGTTTAAAAAATAAGATTATACGAAGAAATTAGAAGAAAGCAGCGGGGGAGGATAAAAATTGCGTTAAATAAAAAAAGGGAAACATTGTGTTGCGATCTTCGGGAAATATACGTGTTTAAGTTAAATAAAAGCAAGGGCATTGTCGGGGGTGAATTACAAAATGGCTGGACAACCCATGACGAACAATTAGATATTTCGAGAGTAATAAAAGAAATACAAAAGATAATTAAATAATTAAAATACAATTCTGAGTGCCACCTACGAAGTAAAACTGCAATGTCCTTTATACAGACAACCAAAAATAAATAAATAAATAAATAAATAAATGAAACGATTAAAGAGGGAATAAATACACACGAAGCAAGCGAAAAAGAAAACGGGGAAATTAATACGGAGAGAATTTAGATAATGACTAATATTCTTACTATTATTATTATGATTATTATTACGGTTATTATTATTATTGTTATATTATTATTATATTATAATTATATTATTGATATTATTGCCATAAACGTAGGGATGAAAACGCAAGCGCGACGGGGGAAGAGGCGAGGAAAATATAGTAAAATATACCGACGGGTATAAAAATGGTAAAGCGACTAAAAAGAAAAAAGAGAGAAAAGAAAATGACAAAAAAAAGTCTAATGAATGAACAATTGCCTGCGCAATAACGGTATATAAATTATATATATATATATACCTACATGTTATACATACACGTGCGTGTGTACGTATATACACTGAGCAATTATGCGTGCGTCTATGTCTATGCGTACACACGTTGTAAAGAAATTTTTTACAAGATATCTCGAATTAATTAATGCTCCTAAGCGTACGTTGGTTTCTCTTCCTCTCTTTTCGTTCTCGACCTCCCGAGTTTACTTTTTTCACCCCCTCCGGCGATTTATCACGCAGTGATAAGGGTGAAAAGCGATGATCGATGATCCCCGATCATCCCCGTATAAATCGTTTTCCACGCTGATCGAACTCTGATCACGATTTTCTTCGATGTTATGTTGTTAACGAAGGTGTTATGGTTCGATTATCGAATTGGTATGACCGTTGACAATAATTGGAAACTGATCTCGAATTATTTAATCTGACGAAAAAATGAGTAATAAATTATATTTTTCCAGTCAGAATAAAGCATCGATCTAAAAAAAAAAAAAAAAAACCGGAACATAAATGATCGAAATTACATATCACTTCGAGTGAGTATATTAAATATTGAATTTAATTCAAAACAATATTTGAATTAATTATCGAGGAACAAAAGGAAACACCATTGAAATTAAATGAAAGTAACTAAATTTGAAAATCGAAATTTTCAAAAGAAAGTACGCATATATTAAAATTGTAAGGAATGAATGTGAAAGAAAGAATGGATTGCGAGAGGTAAATTCTGAATGCGTTTGGGGGAAAGGGGAAGCTCGATCGAGGATCATCGATCACAGATCTATTCGTTCTTTGCTCAGTATTTTAGGCTGTAAATGATACCGATACATTCGATGTAACGATTAAATGACTCGTAGTTACTTTGTAACGAGAGGAGCAGCGACGCAGCGCTAATGAGAAGCAGCTTTTTAATTACAAATAGCGATTATCTTTGATTATTATTACTACCAGTAGTACACGCAGCACACGTGGATTTTCGCACTTAGGTACACGGCGAAACGATACGGATTTATTGTTCTTTAAAAAGAAAATGCAAAAAAAAAAAGAGAGAGAGAAGCAACAGATGTTCGACAAATGGTCCAGAAAGAGGGCAACAGTGATCACTTCAGGAGGAAAAAAGCAACAGTTCTCGTTCGTTTCTTTTCTAATCAACATGTTTATACGAATTAATATACACAGATTTATTATAAAAATCCTATTTTTTGAAAAAGTATGGATATAATTGAATGTTTTCAATTCTAACAACGATCATTGATTATTTTTCAAGTATCACCGAATTTTTGCTATTTTGTCACACTAGATGGGAATTTTTCTGTTTAACTTTAAACGATTTCAGTCGATCGAGTGATGGACGAAGAACGACGCTTAACAAAAATTTATCCAAGTGTGTTGAACGATGAATGCACAACGATAAGTAGAATTTTATTTCTAAGGATAACCAGCCTGTCAAACGTCGAAAGTGTCTACAAGAAAAAAATGCCTGTTCATTTTCAAATCGTTTATCAATGTATCTGTCCAAGAATGAAGAGAAAACAGTAAAAATTCTCTTATGTTTCTTAGATCCGATTTTTCTTTACCAGTCGTTTATAAAAGATGCGATCGTCGACGAAATTGATGTCGCTGAAAGAGTCGGATACCAAAAAAAAAAAAAAAAAAAGAAAAAAGAAACGTCCATTGCATCATCTTTAAGAATATTCCGCGAAGATTTCGTTCAAATCGCCAGAATTCACACCATACCCTTTCGAACATCGAATTTTTGCGAAGATTTTTTAGAAATATCACGAGTGAATAGCAATAATTAAAATATTTCGACGATGAAATATATAAGAGACTCGTGCTGTATATCTTTCGAAGAAATTTTTTAATTATAACGATACAACGGTGAGAAAAATCATTCGTTTTTCTGATTGCAAGATGTCAACACGTAAATTCGCCAGCAACTCAAACTCGTTTTCTACATTTTAGTATAACGAGAGTAAGTCGTGATATTTGGAAAAATACGGCTGTATTTGTTTAGAAAACGATCGACTCAATGATGCAAAACGCGATGATTCCCAATAGAGATCCGCTCTTTCTTTTCTGACCGCAAGAATATCAAAACCGAGAGAAGCAAAAGAAGAAGAATAGGGACGACACTTGCAACAGTGTTTCATCTTTCTTCTGGCAAATTTCCAACGCAAGTTTTTGCTTTGTACTTTTTAATTCAAGCCTTTTGAGAAGAAGCTTCCAAAGTCGAAATAAATTAATAAAAAAGGCACGAAAGTTTGCGTTAGAAATTTTACGAGGAATTATCAAACCTATCCAGGCTTGACTCGAAACTTCCCCAAATTTCAATTCGAATTGAAATTCTTCAAATTCCTTAAAATCCACCACGGAATTAAACAAGTTCCACGATGTTGATGCGAGATTAAAATTCGGACGACATCGAGTTCGTTTCTCATTGAGACCATCGTAATTCCCTTCATAGACGTTTGAACTTATCGTCACTTCGTCCTTCGTCAAACCTGTTTCCTTCAGACTGAGAACGATTTTTATCGAAGAATAAGAATTTTTGGACCGGCAGTCGTCGCACGAACGTCTTCGAGTTTCTCGATTGAAAACATTGAACATTTCCGTGACGACCATTAAATGCAGCTGAGTAAGACTCGATGCAGCCGAATGAATTTTGTGTCGCAGTACACTGCATTATATGGAGAAACATACGTGTATTTTATTACATATCATATCGTGAATTTTATTACATATAATTTGACTTGAAGATCCTGGTTATCATCCCCAGAAGTTATTTACTTATTTGTTAACACTTTGACTATAAAATATTCTCCTATCTCGTCGTAACCACATTTATCTTCTAATTTTTCATAATACTCCAAAAAGAAGGGTAATAACAATTTGATAATAATTTGCCGTTAGTCGTACCTCTATAGTATTGCATAGTCGGATTTTCCTCCTAACTTCTAGTACTCCTAATTTCTAATTTCTAATAAGAGAGTAAAATATTCTCAATGGAATGTTCGGAAACGTTACAACACACGCTTACGTGGTAAATAACAAGTTTTACAAGATCGCAAGACAAACTACGTATGCCTGCATCGAATCTTACGAAAGCAACACGCGCATATTATACACATAAGGACACGTACACAGAAAATCATCGATAATTATAATTCCATACGTGCGTATTATAAAAGTATGTTCGTTTTTTATCGAAGCTGCCTCTCGCTTTTGAATTCTACCGCGGCCGTACCGAGACAGGGAGAGAGAGAATAAATTAGGGGAGGGATAAAAGAGTCGAAACGTTCAGAGGGTCGTTGTTCGAGATAGATTTCGTGCCAGGACCGAGTTCCAGTTTGTCACGACGTCAGGTTGTGTAACGAGATTCCGTCAGGAGTGTTTCTCGACTCTAAAACGATTTCATTCATTCAATTGATTGAATCTTCTCGAGGGAAATTTTAGAGGTAGGTTACTCGAGGGTTGATTCTATTTATCGAGAGGATTTTTAAATAATTTTGGAGACTCGAGAGCGATTGTAAAGGTTGTTGAAAGTATTTAATAGATAAATGTGGAATTTAATTTTAATTTCGCTTGCAACATACGATTTTTATGATTCACTTGTACACTTAAATATAGAAATTCATGTAATTGATATACTTTAAAGATTCAAAGGACGATATTTAGGAACATGTAGCTGAATTCACGAAAAGTTCTCTTAGTTTGCCGCGTGAAATGAAATTTCACTCTTAACGCAGGTCGCATGATTTAATATTATTGTTTGATTCCATTTCTGAAAGAACATTACGCATTCCTAAATATCAAAACGTTACATTTATGTGGATTCCCTTATACTTTCCTGTAACAGGAAAATTACAAAGAAACATTCGTGGCTATTAAATAATTGGGAAATGTAAGACTACGACGTCAGAAATTGGCAATAATTCGTTAAACTATCCGTGCCAGGTTCGCAATAATTTAGTGATAAGTGTCCCCGATGGAACATCAAATGTGATAGTGCCGAAAAAGATTCTCTAGAACCTGCCGAGTAATTTGCAGTTTCATTGCGACAATTAAAAGATAAATTGATGAAAATGATCTCGAGAAGATAATTCGAGGAACACTCGTCGCGAATGCGTCATTCGTTTGTAAAGTGGATAAGAGAATCTTAAACGAGAGATAAAGTTAAGAGCAAGAGGAATGAAATTTGAGGAAAGATAAAATGAAGGAGAAGAAAACAAGCGTGAGAGTGAGAGAGGGACGAAACGAAATCCTACATCCGCGGTAGATGAATTTACTCGCGTTTTTTCCCAGATTATGCAATTTAAGATTGTTCTGTATATATATACATATATACATATATATATGACATAATCTTGGATCGTATCGATTATAACAGTGAGCGCACTGATTTGTAAACACGTAACAAAGAGAGAAAAAGGATTTGTTCGTGTGGAAAGGGGAGAAAGTGCGTGTGAGTGAGATAGAGAGAAAGTTAAGCGCGAATGAAATACGATGAAAGTGGGAGGGAAAAAGACGAAAGAGAGTGTATGAGAGTGAGAAAGAAACGTGTGAGAGAGAAGACACAAAATTTTTGTACCACCCCCGTAAATCAATTCCTGCTCTTCACCGAGCACCCTCCGATTAAAATAAAATTACACGAGTGTCTTTATTCTTACCCCTCATCGACAAAGATTTCATGAATACAAAAATATATGGAGAATTATGGAGAGCAATCGCTTGAAAGAAAATATCGCCTCGAATTTTTTACAGCGTAGCTCAATAAAAATGTTCGCATTCAACAAAGTGTCTTGTCTATTTCATTCTATTTCTGAAAGAAAATATTCTGACGTTCTTTTGCTCTTTTTGATTTAGTCTCCTTTGGTTTAATTGTTTTTCTATAATTAATTCTGGTCGTGCGAAAGATCATTGGACGAAGATATCTCAAAACATTTTTCACATGGAATGAAGACGAAGAAATACGATAAATCGAGTGAAAATAAAATAGGAAATTTTGTATATTTCGAGTGCAAAACGTAGAAAGTAAATTGCACGAGTTTCGTGGTAAATTGAATGAGAAAATTGCAGTGGCCTTTTTTTAATCCTCGTGTCTATTGCCATTTCTTTTCTTTTTTTCTTTTTTTTTAAGAACGTATTTTCTTCTATCACTTCATCGTTGCCATTTCCATTTTCCTCTCGTCGTTTGGCCTCTTTCCTTCTTGAATATTAATATTCTCGATCGTTCTGCGTTTAACCTTAGTCCTTTTCCTTTCAGGTAATTCTTCTTTCTCTTCGTCGTTTCTCATGCTGGCCCTTTGTTAGCAGTGCTATGTCATCTGTTTAGAGCAGTGATCGTATCTCATTTTCTTCTTATTGCCTGCCCTCTGAACATTTCCTCTCTTTAAATCCATCGTATCCGTCTTGCCTCAAACTTTTTCTGTCATATTCCCATCACCTTCACTCTTACTTTACGTTTCTTCGTAAATCTCATCGAGGATTCTTGTCCTCAGCGCCCCGCTGACTTTCGTTATTCCTTTTATCCCATGGCCTTGCTCAACTTGCCTCTGTTTACTTTATCAATAGCCATAATTTTAATTTGTATCTTCCGTCAGACAAAATAAAGATGATTAGAGATTTTTGTCGAGTAAAAATTCAATAATCGAAAAATTCAGAAATAAAATTGATTGAGGAATGAAAGAGAAATTAGATTGGAAGAAATTCGTTCGAATTATCTACTCCAATTTTCTGTATGACAAACAATTTTTAATAATCTGAAATAAACATAATCATTTCCAGTTTCTGATTAGTAAAATTAACTATTTTATTTTACTTTTTAGTTGTTGGTCGTCGATTCAGATACACCGGTCAATCGTTCGATAGGGAACGATATTAAAATGATAAAATTTGATGAATAATATTTAATAAAATATCTCAGAAAGTTATCGAAAGAAATTATACGAAAAGGGTGACAGGTGGTGCGAGCAGGAAGTGGCGGGGATGGCCACTGTTCCGCAAGCGACGAATTCCTCGTTGTGTGTGCATGTGTGAGCGCGTATTTAGATAAGTTTTCGTATATCGCATAAAAATATGTTTATTACATATTTTCACTATGCCGACACGTACTTCTGTGCCTCACTACCCACCTGCCACGTATTATCCTACGATTTTACCTCATTCTTACTGCACCAGGGGGTGAAAACCACCCTCGATGAAAGTTTCTTCGATTTTCGCGGCGAAAACGATATGAATGCAAGAGATGACGGTTCAAGGAACAAAAATAGACATTGAAGAAGAAGTTTACACAACCGAAGAACAGGTAGATGCTGAGAAATGCGATTTGCATATTATAAATTGAGAAGAAGACGATATTTAAAGAAAGGACAAATTCATACATATAAGGTGAGACAAATAAAGTGTTACAAGCCAGTTTCTAAGGAATTACTGCAGACACGTTGATTAATACGTTAATTAATAATAACACGTTTGTTAATATTACATTGAAATATCTTCGCGTTGTTTCAAACATTTAACAAAATTCTTTTTAACACCAGATGCGATTATTCCCTTTGTTTTTCGATGCTCTGTGATAAAGGCATTTGTTTAACTGTTTAACTGTGAAAACTAAGGAAACAGAATACCTTAAATAAATTAAATACTTTATTATTCAGTTTGATGTAAGAGTTGTTCGAATAACAAAGAATCGATTAATTTAAATAAACGTGAATATTAATATGGATAAAATATAACGTGAATAATGTAATTTACTCTATTTTAATATACGTACTATACTTGCTACATTTTGCAATGATAATATAAAACAAATTAATATAATATATCAATATGGTATAGTATAATTCCCTTTTCGTCCTCGTCACAGTCCTAGAACTACGTATTCCACTCTAAAGGAATTATCACTGCTGTCCTATTTAATTTGTTTGATAAAGCAAATCGATATTTGCAATGATTTCGAAGAAGATAATTTATTGCAACACTTTATTTACTTCATTCTGTGTGTATAGAATTGCTGTTCTATCGGTTTCAAGAGAATGAAATTAGGTAATGTGCGGAGAAAATCAAGCAAATGAAATTTATACGTGTATAGTTGCTTACATTTGTATACGGCTAGAATATATTAAAAGATTACGTGAGTAGTTTTTTAAAACGATCCAAGGAGTTTCCTCTTTCACGTCGTTTTACTATTGATTCAAACATCCGTAACAATTCGTAAATTTTCCTTTCTTCTTCGTTTCCATCGATGGATTATTGTTAATTTATTGTTATATCAATTAAAACGGAGGAAAAAGGAAGGAAAACAATTGTTGTTTCCAAAGTTTCAAACGGATAGGATGCTTATTTGAAAGTGGACTTACTGTTTGATCGCACAGTTTATAGAAAGAAAATTGTATAACAAACATGTAATTTGGTAGCGAGTGTGTTTGCAAGCTTACAATACTGGAGAAGCAAAGAACTTATTGTTAGATAATATAAATGTGAAACTTAAATCTTTGATTCTGTCGAATAAAAATTATAATTTTACACGAAATGCATATTGGTTGAGTGATAATACTGATTTCTGTTGAACTGACAGCATTGTCCTTTTTTTACATAAATTTTAATTAATATTCGAATAATTTACTTAATTATCGTTATTCTATAAGGATATCTTGTTACCTTTACTTTCCATAACCACTCCTCATTTTCCCAATAGATGGCAGAACGTGATTTGTCCGAAGCGCGTTTCAAAGCAAGGGCTTCGATTTTTGCCTTCGGACGAGGCATCTACTGCCATCTATCCATGAATACTTCAAGTTGCAGTTCCGCCTTTTCCTCATAGATGGCAGAACACAGTTTGTCCGACAGACGTTACAGAACAAGTAGCTGGACTTGTGTCTTCTTTGTGTTGCTGTTTTGTTTCTGTTTCCATTTGTCTGCCTGCAAATAAATCAAATATTGAATTTCAAAAAAACGTGTTTCAGGAATGAAATTGTGAACTTTTGCGATCGTATATTCTTATTTGAAGTTTAAGATTTCTCCTTGTATCAATTCTATTAAGATTCTTTCTAAATTAAGCAAGTGTCAGATTATAAGACATCATAACCTCCAGTGTTTGTTTGACTTAATATGTCAAGTCTTATGGAATGTCTGAAGTAAGATTTTAAATAAAAAAAATTAATTTTATCGAAGAAGAATAAATTTTGTGAATATAATATAATTATGAATACGAAAAAGGTTATAACATTTGGAAAGATCAGTAAAGATTTATCTCGGGAACAAACGAAAAATACAGAATCTGTAAGTTCTGGATTTGGTACGTTTGGTAAAAAGTCATTGGAGACTAATATAACAAAAATGAATGAAATCAAACCAGAAGACGAAGAAGAATCTCAAAATTTGAAAGAGGTTATGGGCATAACTGGCTTTGGTAAAAAGGCCAAATCCTTTGACGTACAAGAAATGTTGGAGCATATTACAAAAACTATTAATACTAACAAAGCGATGTCTGAGAAAACAAAAGCTATCGATAAAGAGACTAAAATACAATTATTAGAGGAAGCTAAAAGTAGCGATGCTGCTGATAATGGAAATACTAATGATAGCAAGGATGAAGAGGATGATTTTATTGGTCCTCCAATACCTCATGGGCTTGAGAATTCAACATTGTCAGAACGATCTACAAAAGTAAAAGATAAAGACGACGACGATGATGAAAGCGACGAAGATGACAATGAATCTGATACTGAAGAAGAATTAATGTTGAAAGACAAAGTTCCATGTAGCCATGAAGTTATAATGACTCATGGAACAAAAGCAGTAACAGCTATTGCAGCAGATCCTTCTGGAGCAAGATTAGCTTCAGGTTCTATCGATTATGATGTTTGTTTCTGGGATTTTGCTGGTATGGATTCGTCTATGAGAAGTTTCAGAACGCTACAACCTTGTGAAAATCATCCCATTAAGTGTCTACAATATTCAATGACTGGTGATGTTATATTAGTCATATCAGGTTCTGCACAAGCAAAAGTTTTGGACAGAGATGGTTTTGAAAAATGCGAAACTGTGAAAGGTGATCAATATATATCAGACATGGCACGTACAAAAGGTCATACAGCAGGATTAAACAGTGGTTGTTGGCATCCATTTACAAAGGAAGAATACCTTACTTGTTCACAAGATAGTACTTGTAGAATATGGATTTTATATAGACCACGTGCTCATAAACATTTAATAAAGTGTAGAGCACAAAATGGAGTTAAAACAATACCAACTACATGTAGCTATAGCAGAGAAGGTACTGTAGTTGCCTGTGGTTGTATAGATGGTTCTATACAGATGTGGGATCATAGAAAAAATTTTGTGAATCCATCGCTGATTCAGAGGAATGCACATGCACAGGGTAGTGAGATATCAAGCTTAAGTTTCTCTTATCTTGGACAAATGCTTGCAACCAGAAGTTGCGACGATACGTTGAAGCTTTGGGATTTGAGAGCATTTAAAACACCTGTCTTTGAAGCAAACAATTTATATTCCAGATATGATACGACTGATTGCATGTTTAATCCTGATGATTCAATTCTCATTACAGGAGAATCATTGAATAGGAATCAAAATACTGGTAGAATACTATTTTATGATACAAAAACCTTTGATCTAATTAATGAAATAAGCGTAACAAACTCGCATGTTATTAAAACATTATGGCATCCAAAACTAAATCAAATATTTGTTGGTTGTGGAAATGGAATAGTTAAAGTATATTACGATTCTAAGAAGAGCTTAAGAGGAGCTAAATTGTGCGTTGTAAAAACGCATTTGAAACAAAAACACATTGAAGTAATGTCAACCCAACAGATTATTACACCACATGCACTTCCATTGTTCAGACAGGACAGGCCTAAATCTGTTCGTAAACAAATGGAAAAAGATCGTTTGGATCCTGTTAAATCAAGAAGACCAGATTTACCAATTACTTCTGGGCAGGGTGGCAGAGTTGCATCTTCTGGTGGAACGCTTAGCTCTTATGTAATTCGAAATTTGGGACTTAGTAAGAGAATAGAAGACGACCAAGATCCTCGAGAGGCTATTTTGAAATATGCAAAAGTAGCAGAAGAGAATCCATACTGGATTGCCCCAGCGTATAAGAAAACTCAACCACAAACAATATTCCAGTCAGATGAGCAAGATGGAGCGTCAAGTGCGAAAAAGCAGAAGACTTGAAGACTGTACATTACTCTTCAGACATGTTTATATTATTGTATATAATATTCGATGAAAACCATCTATGTAAAGTATTAATAAATAAAATACATTACGTCTAAAACCAATCTTTAGCTTAATTAATCGATTTCCTGTGCTTAATTGTATGTTTGTATGCATGCAGTGTGTACTGAAATGTTTTGAAAACCTTCTGCTTCCTTCATATTTAATCTACACAAATTATTTATTATTGAGCAATTATATTTCTTAATATAGTAAAGCAATTTGAACGATGTTTATCATCGTGGTGTTTGTATATTTTTTTCGAAACTTTATTTAGTAATCTTACTCCTCAAGATACGATATCGTACATGCTTAATACAACGTACATGCAATTTAATAATACTTTACAGCAATACTTTGTGAAAATTCAAATAAAAATGTTTTCCGTTTTACAAACACCATTCTTAATTCTTTTCGGTTTTCATTTATTTGAACATTTTTATTTAACGTTCATTTTTATTTAAACGCTTCAAATTCAGTTTTTGTCAATATATTCAATTTATTGTACTTCGTTCGTTTAGTGTGGAAAGGTATTTTTCGATTAAAAATTTAGTCTTATGTTGCCGAGTTAGGAACTACCAATTATTTATATTATTAAATATACTTTTTGATCGCATTGTATACGAATTACGATCAAATAATCGATTTTTAACCCAAAAACCGATAATAAAAGAAGCGAATATTTACAATGTTTAATTAATTAACTAATCTTAGCTACTTTATAATCTACAAAAAATACACAATCTCTACAACTTACTTTACAATTATTACAAGAGAAGAAACATACACGATTTTTTCCATAAATAGCTCTAATTATCGCAATATATTGCTACATTGTTTCAACGTGATTTTCCAATCATTGGATTTATTCATGCGTAAAGAATTTTGTCGAAGGAATTTATCATTATATTAATTTTTACACAACTAGAAATAATCTTTTTAAGCTCTTAGATGTAGCACTTAGTCGGTATGATACTGGCAGAAATAATATTTGAATTCTCTCCTCGTAGTATTTTTATAGCTATTAATTTTTAATCATTATCTCTTACGTTCTTCTAATGCAGGTCTTCAGTCCTTTGTACGATTGAATTAATATTATTAGTAAAGGTTAAAGTAAAGGTTAAATTGCAAGTTACTAATATTAATAAATCTCCTTGCATAGCGGTAACAAATTTAACAATAAAAGGGATCAAATTCTACAAATAAATTTTATAAATCACCATTTGGTTATTTTATAACTTATTCTGCAAATATTTATTTTATTGCAGTATCGATCAAAATAATATCGTTTGTCCTTCAGTTGTTAGTTTTCATGGGGAAAAAAGACTATGTGACTAAAATCGCCTAGTCCTTGCGTAGCGTTAACAGGACGGGATTAGAGAGAAGACAAAATAAAGCTAATTGAGGAGGACCATTTGAATTTAGAAAGTTGTTGTTGATTGGGAAGTGAGGGTGAGTCGAGAGGTCAGAGTTAATCGAGGAGTCGAAGAGTAGAGTAGTTAGCGGTGTCGAGTTGCCTGAGTTGCTAGCGTTGACGAATTGCGTAAGTTGTTAGAGAGATTGAGTTGCTTGAGAGATAGAGAGATTGAGTTGCTAGCATTGTCCAGTTACGAGAGTGATCAAATTAAAGTAAGATTGTTACATTTAGTTCCAAATTAAACAATCATCGTTTTCTGTCTAATTAATATCTGTATAACTAATTTATTATAAATAAATTACAAATTATACATAGTATCAGGAAAAATTTATACCTAAATTTCCACGATACTACATTACTATTGCGGAATATTATTCGATTATTCTACAATAAGTAACATAAACTTTTAGAAATTAGAAACAGTTGTAATTTATACCTGTTAATTCGGTATAAACTCAATTAAACCGTCTCCTATTATCCTAATAAAATTAAGGGGATCGATCTATTCGTGGTGTCGATTATCTAATCGTAACAGGAATTTACGACTCCTGCTGATGATAATTTTCCTCGCGATCGCGTCTCTCCGCAAATGGTCGAATAAAAAATAGTTTTACGGAATTATTTTATTTACTGTCATTCCATTCTTACTCGTCTCCTTATTTTCTTTTAACTCTTTCTCTCAAATATCTCAACAAATATCTTGAAGTTTCAAAACATCTGAAACACATGTAACTTCATTGCAGTTTTTCTATTAAAACCAACAACTAAATAACAAGAGAGAGAGAAGAAAGAATATTTAGTATCCGTTTACGCATACGCATGCGTTTATCCAAATGAGACACTTTCGATTGCACTTCTAATTTACTAGTTTCTGACTACTCTCCACTATCCACTCTATAATTTCTGCTTCAATACATTCATATATTCCTCTAATATATTCATGTAATATATTCATCTAATTATAATTATATACGGTTTAAAATTATGTTTTTAGATCCTCGAAATTCCTGAGGTGGTATATTTGTCTATAATGACTGTAGTTGCCGGGCGCAGATGTCGGCTGTTGGAGTATTGCTAATTATTCTTCCTATTGATGCGTGGGAGGAAAATAGGACTACGGACACCGGGAATCGAGCCCGGGTCCCGAACGTTCGAAACCTAAGGCGCTAACTACGCTACCCTACCGTGCCCGTTATCTAGTTAGTGTCAAGTGGTGGTATTTGTTGTCGTGTGCCAGCACATTCCTAATCTTCTCAATACCAACTATAAAATGGTTGATGCGGAGCAGGCCTGGGTGGTTGTTGAAAACCTTGAGCGCTATAATGACTAGCGAAAGCTTGATGAGGATGTGCAGCGTGAGCATGAGACTGCTGTAGACTCGTTGGTGGACTCGGAAGTCCAACTCTTCCTCCGCTAGAAGTCGGAAGATTCCACGTTGGCGAAGAGTTTCCCTGACTTGTTTGCTGTTGTTGTTGTTGCTGAACGGGAGACACCGAGCTAATCGGTAAGTCCGCCGAAGTTAATTGCTCGGACGCTGCATTTGAGTTTCCAGAATTTGGACCCATCATGGTGACCAAGGAGTTTGGTGTTGGTGGAAGTTGGTGGGCAAGACCAGTCGTCTGTTGATACGTTGAAGAGGAAGCTGCAGCTACTGGAGACATTTGATGGCTCATGTGAGTGCTGCTGGTTGACGATGTTGCTGGTAACAGCGAGCTGGGGTAAGTTACCGATGCTGGAAGACCGTAAGCCGGTGTGGATCCGACAGATGAGGAAAGACGAGTTGAATCGGAAGTTAATTGGTGAGACATTGTGCTATGGTGAGAAGAATAGAGCTCTGGAACTAGATAAAGAAAAAGTTTTTATTTGGCTAGAGCCTTCGTTGGTTTCTTGATTAGGGCGCGATTATACTTGAAATCTAAATTAAAGTGATTTGAAGAACAAGAATTAAGATATTTCAAAGAAAATATAAATTCTGTATATATTATACATTTACATATCATAAATATGAATTTATAGTATATTCTTGATTTAAATTCTATTAATTACACTATCCGAACTTTTCTGAGCTCGAGTAGTGTTTTTGTAATAAGCCATACTCCATACCTCCGTACTATATCTGCGCGTCATTAGATTCCTAATGAATCCGGCTGTACAGTATATATTACATAAGTTGCATATCATTAGATCCCTTATAAAGCACTTACCGTTTTTTTATCTTTCGCAAAATAGATTACCACTATATATTTACTACCATGTTCCCACTTTGCAAACCTAATCAAGTTACCGTTAAACATTAACAAGTTAGAACCTTTACGAAACGAATAGCGGAAATTGGAATAGTTAAGAGTGTCACTGTACTTATACACTTCGACCTACATTGCAATCTGTTTAGTTTACAAAAATATTTTAATATTTACATCATTTTAATATTAATTATAGATCAAGGAGCAACATTGATTTAAAAATGCCTGATCAGCGTTTCTACATCATCCCCCACCCAAAAAAACAATAACTAAATAAATCGTACTACCTTGACTCGACGAGAATGTGCTATCAGGTAAAGTTTGTCCATGAGAATGAGGATGCGGATGACCCGGTGGGACAGCAGTTGCAGCGTGTGGATGAGGCGCAGCAGGCGGATGTAAAACATAAGATGCTGCAGGATATGCGACTGAACTGACGTAACCACCAGAAGTTGAAGATAGTTGCTTCCTCAATCTGGCCCTTCTATTGCTGAACCAAACTTGAATTCTGGCTTCAGTTAATTTGGTCCTCTGAGCTAGTTCTTCTCTGGTATAAATGTCTGGATATTGGGTTCGTTCGAATGCCCGTTCTAGTTCGTCTAATTGATGAGCTGTGAAGGTCGTCCTGCTCCTTCGTTGTTTTCTTTTTAGAGGAATTCCTGGTTCGCTCTCACAATCAGACCCGGAACTCGTTTTACCTGGAAAATAAAATGTTTTGTATTGGTTTTGTGGCAACTTTTTATTCCACCATTGAAATTGACATTTTTTAGTTCTTGACTTGAATTTAGTATCTTTTATTTTCTGTGATTCATTTTTGTTGGGACAAAGTCAAATCAATCTCTGATAGTGTAGACCACCATTGGTGAATTTATTCTATCAGTGAAGACCTTAATATGCTTTTTGGATTTTTTGTTTTGGATTTTGAACTTTTAAATAATGAAGTCAATGAAAGGTAATGAAAGAACAATTGATACTGTAGTATCGGGGAAATTTAGGTATAACATTTTCCTGATACTATTTATAATTTATTTACAATAAATAAACTAACAGATGTTAATTAAACAGAAAACAATGGTTGTTTAACTTAAACTAATTGCAACAATCTTATTTTACTTCAATCACTCTCGCAACTCGATAACGCTAACAACTCAATCTTTCAGCAACGCTAGCAACTCACGCAACTTCACAACGCTAACAACTCTACTCTTCGATTTCTCGACTAACTCTGACCTCTCGACTCACTCTCACTTCTCGATTCACACACTCTGATCTCTCGGTCAACATTCTTTGAACCCAAATCTCTCTTTAATCTCATCATGCCAACGCTCTTCAAAAATTAGGTGATCTTAGTCACATAGGCTTTTTTTCCTATGTAAACTAACAACTAAAGAACAGACGACGGATCGATTTTGATCGATCTCTAATCAGGCTTTTTTTACGATACTACATTCGGCCATGCCTGACAATCACATCTGCCTTCAGATATGCTCATCACCACTGCTCTCATTTACATCACTAATACCAACATTCCACCACTTCATGTACTCGGCTGTAGTGGAAGTTGTACGCGGCCCTTCGTGTTCGCCTTCTCGTTGCACTATGCAGCGGTTATTCCACGTGACTTTTACCACGCGGTACGGTCCAAGGAACTTCGAATGCAGCTTTAACCCAGGACCGCCCTGCGTTGCCACTGAACGACTCTAATGCGTCTTCAACGTCTTTGAAACTCAATATCGAACCAATACATGCCTTTCGATAATGTTCGTCACGGTCCGGGTACACCGTTCGCATACCTCTCTTGTATTCTCTTACGTTTTTTCTATCATCTTCATCCTCACATCCTCGCTCTCTTCTTCCTACAATGTATTGTTTCCTTCCAGCACTGCCTGTAGCCGTGCGCGTAATTCGGATCTTCTTCCCGTGATCTTTAACCCAAGCTAGCGAGGCGCGCTCTCAACTCCTTCGTCCTCAGTTTCTCGAGGTTTTCGTTTCCATTTTGATCACGCTCAGCTCTCTGCCCGCTCCTTAGGTCTAGCTGGTTTGTTAATTCTTCACCGCACTTCGATCCCTTTGAAGTCGATTGACCAGCGTTACACGCTTGGTTCAGCCTTGGTTCAACTGACCTCGCAACAGATATAGGCAAATTCAAATGTGCGATCTTTATACTAACAACTGAAGGACAGAGGACACTGTTTTGACACTAATCAGGCTTTTTTACAATGCTACAGTACTATTACATTTGTGAAAGTTTTTTAATGTGAATATTACATAAATGATAATTGTGTCGTGACAAAGAAATCCAATCCCGGATTTTTAAAGATACGTATTACATTTTTTATTGTTACCAACGGATAAATTTCAGTAGTAATTCGTATGGGAGACTATGAAAATGTAAATGTTAACAAACTACATATACGAAAATCACACACTTTATGAAATTGAGTATGAATAACAGGGTGCAAGTATGAGAATAAAGTAAGGGTCGCGTCTAATAATTATTAATTCCGTGTGCACGTGTCACCTGCTCAGCCACGTCTCTGCAGGTGAATGCACGTCCTGGTTTATGGTTTGTTTTGCCGAGCAAGAGTTCAAAAGGAACCGCACTCCATTCCCATTCTGCTGCTTGTTTCACACTCGATTTCACGATCGACTTGTTTGCCGTTATATTACTCTATTTTATTCTTTTTTACTTCACGATTGAAATACTCTTTCATTTTGTTCTTGCTGTAAGTTGCAGTGTATACTAACGTGTATACTCCATTTACTTATTTATTTACTCGAGATAAAAGAAAATAATGTTATCTACATTTCAGAATATTATTAGGTATATGGCATATATAATATGTGCAATTCACTTATTTATTTAAAAGAACAGAAAATTGTTATCCATACTTTAAAAAAAAAATTGTAACAGCTAACTGATGATATTTTCATGTAAAATAATTCAGAATATGTAAAGTAATACAGCAAACATGTATTTAACATTTATATTTTAAAAAATTGTAGGAAATGTTAGTGGCGATCTCTTCATACAGATTAATTTACGCATTTAGTTAACACGCATTCAAGCAATACAACAAAAGTGTTAATAGAATGTGTAAAGAAAGATGTTACGAACCTGGAATTACCATTATCGGAGAATTAAATAGACCGCAAGCACGAGCGAGTACAAGAAATATGATTTACTACAAGGACACCGAGCAACAGCAAGAAACGTGACGAGTGATGACTGATGACTGATGACAGTAGAAAAACACGTTCCGAGATCCTTTCCCTTCGATCGTCGAACGAAGACTGATAACAAGGATATGAGTATTAACCTCGACTAAACCAAATGATTCAACCTTCCTACGACTTAATGCGCTCCATTTGATGTTAATAAATTTTCACACTTTTCATGTCAATTATTTACTCGTTAATACAGTGAGATTATTATTTAACTTTTCATCGATCATTCAGATTCACTTATTTGTTCATTAATGTATATTAATTTAGGAAAAACACTGTGATTAAATATATCGTTTTGTATTACTATTGTTCAATGTCCATTTCATTACCTGGCATTTGCTTTCACTTTAATACGACTAATTTTTTACGAAATAAATTGTTCCGCAACAGATTGCCACAAAATGAATCTTTCTACCGCTGGTTGTGTCTTTCCAATAGTATTATTCCACCGCTGGTTGTGTCTTTCCAGCAGAATTATTCTACCGCTTCACTCTACGATATTTGCAAGTGAATCGATCAGCTCCGAACATTTCCATTCACTCAACATTTACTGCAAATGCTACGAAACAGTTCGTGTAACGATTCCATTTCCACTTACAGTTTCACCCGGGAAGTTTTAGCAATAAGAAGTGTCTCCGCAAAGCGATTAGTTCTTATTGTCGATAAAACTGGACAAAACTTTTATAGCGGCACATGAGTAAATCATGTTGTTGGTTTGCCCCTGAGTATCAAGATCGTTAAGATACACGTAATGTAATAATGTCGTAAAATAAAATAATGTCGTAAAATAAAATAATGTCATAAAATAAAATAATGTTGCCGCTACGTGCAACCATCGAAAAAGACGAATTTGAATTTTCCAGTTCTCCCCGACCAGTATAAATAAACAGATGCGATCGCGAGCGAAACAGTATGTACCGAGTATCTAGGAATTAGTGACCAACATCTACGAGATTGTCCGAGCTATTGTCCGGTATCTAGTTATCGAATTATCTGCGAGCGAACATACACTATCGTCGCGGATATATTGAACGAACGTCTTTTGACAGTATTTATATTTATTTAATATATTTCAAATATATTTGACGGGTTGCAACAGCAATCTCTTGTTCTCGTTATTCTATATCATCGATCCTTAACCAATTTTTTACACTTTCTTCCACCTTGTCGCCAACATTTCAAATCTTTGAAAATAGAACGTTTTTTGTTAAAATATAAGACTCGGTTTCAAAAATCTGTACATTGAAACTGGTGTGCCGCACGACAATGCATCGAAAACTTTTATTTTTCATAAAACATTTTATTTTTAAAAATACACGTATGATTTAATACAAGGAGCTACTTATCATTTCATGTCTGAAATAATATTTATTTAGCTCTGATCGAAACAGTTACCATTGGATTTTAAAAGATTGAAATATAAAACTTTTTGTACTACATTTTAATTTTTTTGTTATCATTCACTTCACGATAATGTCCATTTTTCTCTCTTTTCCTTTGTCGTTCGTTAAGTCCCCAGCATTCTTGTGGTTGGTTAAAGAAACGAAGGTCCTCGGGTGCTCGGTTGGTCGGTCGCATTTTTAGATTATCGTAGATTCATCATCGCGGAGCCGCGAAAGCAGAGACGGATGACACGCTTGTAAAAAGGAACGAGGTTGTTTCTTCCGGCGAACGGGCCGGCGAAACGTCTTGAAATCGTCGACTGGCTTTACACAGGCCGCGACTAATCGGCCGACGACGCCTGACGCCGAGACGCCCCGCGTTCATGCCCATTCGACACGGACTCTATTCCCGGACGGACCGCTTCTTCCCCTTTACTACGTCGCGTCGTCTCGTTTCTGCTATTCCGCGGGCTTCCGTGTCATTCTACACTCTGTTCGCCTCTTTCCTTTTTCATCTCGTTTTGTAATTCTTTTAGTTTTACTGATATCTTTGTAAAATGGAACGTGGTTTGATATAAAGAACTGTTACAAGATGATTATCGAGGCTTTCGGAATTTTTGATAATTTGTTGAGATTATGGGATTTTAGATTAGAAACATTTGTTGGGTACTACAATCAGAAACTATAAAGTACATGATAAGTATATTTTTATAGACTTTCTAACTGATATTAGCTGACGATTTTTTATTTTTATTAATTCTATGGTTAAACCTAGAACATTGCGAAAAGGAAGATAGAAGATGTTTTCAGAATCATGTTCTGAGAAAAATGTTTCTTACTAGAGATAATCGTACAAGTGCTGTAAGTAAGATATAAGAAAATAAGGGGAGTAAGTAATACAAAGAAGCGAAACAATCTTCGGACAGAAAATTCTTATAGTTCTTCTCGTCGAGTTCTTTGAAAAAGACGCTCATTGAGCAAGCAGTTTCATTTAAAAGTAGAAATCGGACGTTTCAAATTTGCAAAATCACGACAGAAATTACATATTTCATGGAGCTAAGCGGCCACGAGCGGCTAGTAATTACCAAACTTTCGAACCCTGCATTAACCCCAAGGGGGTTGAGAGATTGCTAGTTTGCTGTTCGGCACGATCTTGCTACGTGGACCAAAAGACGTCGACCAGTACACGACACGTGTTATTTTTCCTCTTTTACGAAATACATAGTGCAACTTTATGAAAGAAAAGAACAACGCAAATTCGGAAAGAAATTCTATTTTCTTAACTGAATATAAAAATAACAACAGGTGACATGAATGTTAAAATAAATTTCCATTGGCAAATATAAGAAGTATAATATAATAATAAGCATAATAAGCGTAATAATATTTCGATCAATAAAAATCAACGTGTTTAAAGTTCGATTTTTATTGTTTTTATCGTCAACGGCAACGTGTTAAAGTTCGTTCCTGCAGGTAGATTAAAAAGAAAACCAAGAAACTGTATTTTCACAGTAGTTTGACAAGTACGAGACGTTCAATGGTCGGCGCCTTTTTAGGTTTCTCACCCCCTCCGTGGCAACACGTTGTTTTTGCCCTCCTCTTTTTGTTTTAAAAGGGCACCCGACCATCTCGAACTGATCGACTTACAAATCTACGAGCAGTTTCTTCTCGTTTTGCTCTTTCATCTTTGCCGGCAAGCATTTCCGAATGACCCCACCGATGGACCACCGTCGGCTGTAAAACTTTCATTTGTCTTGTCGCTCGGACTCGAACTACCCTTCGAAGTCGTGAGAAATTTTTAACGATGATTGTTACATTTTATCCTTATGTATTTAAGGGTTGTACAAAATACATCCAATTTGTTCCAATTTGTTCCAACTTGTTCCAACTTGTGGAAGCTTGGTGCATACTACGCGATTAACAAAGAGGAAATTAAATATTCGGTACTTAAAAAAGAAGAATTTTATGCCCCACATTTATCTTCCACAAAAGACACCTCTTCCACCTTTTCCAAAACAGAAATCACTCGATTGTCTCATTTTTTAAAGATATTTCGAAATTATCATCAAAAAACAAATAACTGTCTATTTTCATTATTAATACATAATTACGAATTGTAAAATCAATAATTATTCTATTATTCTAAATTGAGTCGATCTCGTTGCAAACAGCACATACTTTCGTCTATAATACAGGGCATGAAAAAGTGAAAATCAAGTTCTTCGTACCTCAAACCCTTTTTATTATCCACGTATAAAAACTTCTAATCTTTTACAGACCATTTACCTTGCCAGTTATGGTTCCAAATACTAATCGTTAATATTCCAATATCTGTATGTTGTCTAATTCATCGCTGACAACATGGTTGAGTAACCAAAGCGAAAGAAAGGATGAATATTTCAAGAATCGAGAGAATTTATCCAATGGTTTCGTGCATCAGATTCCAGTATCGAGCTATCGAACGTTTCGGACGTGCACGTGGGCATGTATAGGGCGGTGAGAAAATTACAGAGCCGCGTCAGAGCTACCGACTGTTCGCGTCGGCGAACGTTAACCGGTAATTTCAAAGATCGAGAAACGCGGGCCTGATTAATGGCGCGACCATTTAATTTATTCATTCACCGTTGCAAGGAAGAACCGGACCACGAATCCTTGGTGGTCTAACGCGGCCAGCTGATGGGGCGTGCCGATGCCGCGATCCATCTTCCTTTCGACTATGTATCGTATGTTCCACTTCGCGATCCTACTCGCTCGCGGCGATTATATCGCGTTTTGCGCTGTTTCCACTTTCTTTTCTGTCTATTTCTTTATTATTCTTTCCTTTCTCTTTAAATCTTCCACGTAGGTAAAAGAAAGATAAATTCTCGCGTGATCGCGGAAGTGTTTTGTTAACATCTTCTTTTTAACGTTTCGAGTAACGTATCTAAGCGCGGATTGTAATTTGTCGCTTTGATAATTTTATTTTAGCATGTAAATGCTTGTGAATTCTTGGAACTTATCATAAGTGGATCGCGACAGTAAGAGCTTTAGATATTAGAACAAAGTTCAAGAAATTGAGGAAGTCAAAATCATAATTTCTCGTTTTGATCATCTTATTCTGCCGTCTAACTTGGGAATTGTTAAATACTCTTTTTGATTGCGCCATTTTGCAAATAGCTGAGCGTAAGTTGCAATAGTATTATGTATAAGGTGAGGTGATTATAACGTGTATGTATATTTAATAATGTAACGAGTGGATGAATTTGTAATAGTCAGTTGTATTAAAATTAGTATAAGTACAAGAGATACTGTACGACACTTATAATCGTCGGTTGCTCAATTATTTATTACCGATATTTATCGCCGATTATAATTATCGATTGCTATTATGCCGATCGAAGAAAGGATAACAATAATCTTCTGGGGAACACGTTAATATATTTATATCGACGGACGTTACCACAAGAAGTTAACCTTCTTATGTAACTCAGGCTAAAGATTACAAGAAACAGCAATAACAATCTGTCCCGATTTCATTTGCCTTTAGGCCTTGTGAACTAAAAAAATCGTTAGTATTCAGAGGCACAATATTATAGGTCTCTCGCAGATTCGAATTTTCCGATAACTTTTTCTACGCTCATGTGCTACAAAAGATTGACTGTCATTTTCCCTATGATGACTAAACCAATAAATTTCTTTCAAATTTTATAAACATATGAAACAAATGTTTATCTTATACTAGGATTATCTTAATAGCTTTCTTTCGTGATTTTTGTGGGTGCCATTATCTTAAAATACATTTTTCTTTCGCATTATTCTAATGGAAACAGAAAAGACGTATATTGAGATTTATGTGTACACAATTAGTATGTGTTTTTTCAATTTTGCTGCTTTGAATGAGTAACACAACATGAATTGTGTCAGCGTATGAATAGTGAGTCAGAATGCGACATTTTCTTGTAAAACAAGCAATAACTTAAATAACAATAACAAATAATTACATAAAATCTACCCTGACCTCCCTGAAATATGACCAAAGATATGTAAACAACTTTCCACTTTTTGGTTCATGAGTATATAATAATTTTGTATTTCAAATGGGTTCTAAAGCGATGTTGGCGTCGCAATGCCTGCAAATGGGAATATCCCACTTGAAGATTCTTAGAATCTGGAACGTGAATCCTAACTGAAACACAAACCAGTTCTTCGCGAGATAATTTTTATAACTTTATTTCACAAAATCAGGTGTACACGCGATCGAGGTGAAACATAAAATGAAGGAAAACGGCACTACACGACCGCCAAGAAATTCTTTTTTTCAAATCTTCCGCTGATGATTAAAGAGCCTCGAGAGGAAAGTTTCAGCGTCGAGTGCGAATTAACTGCGAACTACTCGCTAAGCTCCACTTTTGATCCCCTTCGGTAATTGCCTGCGTGGTAATTTTCCCTCAGTTGGAATATTACGTTGCGCAGGAAGCTGTTACCTTAATGGTCGCTTTTATCGTGGACACGTTTCTTCTTTCTTGTTTCTTTTGCCCCTCCCGTCCCACCTTCGAAACGGCGAATTTTTCGTGCGCGATCGCAAAATCTGCCGTAGAAATGTTATAAGCCGATACACCAACGATAAAATTCTACGCACGCGAGTTGCCCCGGCTAACACCGCGTTCCACTTTGTCGACAAATTGCCTCTGCTACTGGGCGTTCCTCGAGATACCACCAGTTTTCGAGATAAAACTCGAACGAACTGAGTGAATATTAAAATCAAGTAAATTCCACCCTTCAAACTGGGAAATAGGCAATATTTATGCTTCGAGATTATTGAAATTTTGCAAGATTCGAGGTTGCGATAGTTTCAATGTATCGTATATAGAAATGAATTTTTGATTAAATGTGAATGAATTTCAAATAATCTACAGGAGAAACTAAAGGTAACAGATTTCACCCCTCGAGGTGAAAATAGGCAATTTCGATTATACACGACAGTTTCAATTTTATAAAATTTAAGCTTGTATTATTTTTATATTTAAATAGAAATTATAATTATCTAAGTAAATATAAAACACTGGAGATAAATGTCAAAATAAGAAAAATGTGTAGTTTGGAAAGGAATATTCTGCCGAAGTGACTAAATGACACCGATTGGAAGTATTATAAAATTCGAGGGTGTTTCCAGGATATCTTGGATAAATACGAAGAATAATGTCCCTGTTATTCGCGAAGAAAATTAGGGAATGCAAAAAGGGCCCGGCCGATTCAATTTCGAGGGACCTCGCATAACGAGGGCCCCGAGGACCAAATTATGAGTCGGTGTTGTTATAATCTAATTTTGCACGGTGGCGCTGTTACGGGAATATTTGCGAGAGGCTAATTCACTGATTCACCTGGATCATCAATCTTGGTCAGACTGGCTGGGAAGAGACACCGAGTGTCCGGTGTGCTCTCGATCAAAGGAGTTTTTGCCAAAGCGATTGGAAAGGAATACACCGTGTTTAATATGCAATTTTCCTTGTCAGTGATTATCAAAGAAATTATCCAGTTCAAGACTGGAATGTGGTGAAATTATAAAAACTTGTCGAACAACCGGTAGTATGAACAATTAATTCTACTAATAATATTTCGGGATTAAAAATTCTTTCTCGTACATTGTTTCCTGAATTCATTAAAAAATACTTCGATACCTCTCAGTACTAATTTTCAAAATATTTATTAGAATCAGAAGATGATTATCTCTAATCTTTTGATCAAAATATTAACCATATAATTTCAGATACGTATTGGGCTAGGGTAGTAATTATTTGTTAAAAAATTGCATATAATGATATTTATTGCGTCTTTTATAATTATATTTGAATTAAAGAAGAGCGCAATTTTGAATTAAGAATTAGAATCAGAATTCTAAATTAATTTTTAATACAAGTGTTTTCATCAGACAAGCAATTTTTTCTTTTTATATAGAAGGAAGCTTAATTGAAACTTACCGTCGCGGTCGCCAAGTTTAGTTTCATCTTCGGGATCACGACCCCGGAGTAGCCTTGAGATCGCTGAGACGCTTGGAGCGCTAGTTCGATCGCAAATTCCTTCTTTTATTAATCTGTCACGTATCTCCCACGAGAATATTCCCGGATTATCGCGTTTATACTCTTCGATCCTACTCTCTACTTCTGGCGTGGCGACTCTAGGCTTGCTGCCGCCGATCACACCAGGCCTGATGCTTCCGGTTTCTTGATACCGGTTCAAAATCTTCGAAACACAACCATGAGATACCCTTAGCTGTCTATTTGAAAACACAAACAGCAAATTAACTGTTGAATTCATCATAATCGGGTTATCAATTTTGTTATACTTTGCTTTGTCAATCGGCGTTTCGTCAACATTGCAGTTCACTCCTCCACAGTTATTCTGAAAAGTTTGATAACTCGATCGTGTAAGTCTTACATTAGTTACAAATGAAATGTTAGTAGAACTTTTTTGAAATATTTCTTCGGCAAGTGGCAAAGTTAAATATCTCAAAAAAGTCACGATAAGTTAGAACAGATGAAATATTTTTTTAAAAAATAGAGCAGAGTAAACGTCTCAATGAAAAATATCTTTTTAAGTCCCAAAAGAATAGTTTGATAACCCGATCGTGTCATTTCTAATTGAGAAGGTTATTGATGTTTCCACCTCGAAATCACACACGGCCTGACCCCAGCTGCAGCCATTTCCACGATTTTTAGTCGGATATGATTTGGTAACGGTCTGCCATTTATGAAGACACCACCGAGTTGATTAACGCGTCCTTGACCTGGTATCGATCCCAAATCTGCGAAAAAGAACACATGGAATTAAGAAAACGCTTTGAGAAATCCATACTAAACTATCGTTCATAATCTATCAAATGCAATTCTAAAAAACATTAGCTGCATTAAATAAATTAGAAAAATCACATCAATAGACTGTAAATTTGTACACGTCTATATAAAGTGTAAAACGCAAAGTTATACATAAAATATCATAAATAAAATAAATAATATAAAACGTTAAAAAATACGACATTATTCTATTCAAATTTTATTTCTTCGTCCTCGATTTACCAATGTTTCAAGTGTCTCATTAGTTTCTTTCCAAGATTTCATATTATCTCGATTTTCTTTCATCTTGGTTCCGCTCATTTCAAATTCAATCATACGTCGAGCATAGACATTTCTAACAAAAGAACTGTATTCTCTCTCTCTCTCTCCCCCTCTCTTATCATTTTAAGACTACCAACATTGTCTCCCGAGGCAGAAAGGATTCGCGGATCGAAGGTCGATTGCAAAATCGCGGAATTCTTTTGTGTTGTTCTTGCTCACGCGAACCAGCCGAGGGAACAGTTACTCGATGCAGAATAAAGAGAAACTCGGATCTATCGTTCCGCCTTCACCTCGACGCATTTCCTGTATGTTCCATCGGCAGGGGAAACAGGACGAAAGGGGAGACGCGATAGAAAAAAGAGAGGAAACCGACGAAGAAGGAGTTGCAATAGACTAGCGCAAGCAATCACATAAATAACGATAAGGCCAATGAATCTAAAGGGTTTACGACGCACAACACTGATAGCGTGTAATTTGTCCAGTTCACCGTAATCTATGTCGCGCGATCGCGATCGGAAACAACTGCTTGCATTGCGATTTCTTTTCGTCGCGACTTTCTGACGCGTACTCTCTAACGCGCTTCATTTCTCTGACAGTTGCCTTCGATCACTTGAGACAGTCTTATTAATAAGTTAAAGCGCAAATTGCATAAAACTAGAAATATAAACAATTATTTAATTGTTCGTATATTAATGGTATACTCTGTGATATTTACAACGGCAAGTGTAACAATAGGACAATGTTTAAATTGGTAAATTCGCAACTAATTTTCGGAGAAAATGTTTAAATCTTTTCTATAGACGTACGTTATTGACGAAAAGCTTGGAATGGTTAAGTGTTTCAATAGAAGACGAAAATTTAAATAAAAAATCAATTTAAAATGTTAGGGAACTCTTCGGTAAAAATTTTATCAAAATAGAAAATGTTCTCATTGATATTCGTAGTACTATTATCAAATTGATAATAAAATTAGGAGTTGATTCTATGTAGATGCGATTGAGGAAGTAATTCCAAACAGTTGTCTGACCGTGAAATCTAGATCTACTTACATCAGTCAGCGAATCTTGCGCTATATTTGAATAACTAGAGTTCTCACTGAATTAGATTGAATATTCTGGTCACTTAGATCAAAGTGTTAAGAAATACACCATACATGTGTGACTCACTTTTGTGACACAGTAACGAGAGGAAAAACGAGGTGGCCGACGATGGAAGATCGTCGATGCGAGACACGAAGAAAAACGAATTATCATTATTATTGTCGTTCGTTTAATATTCCCAGATCCACTCACTTGGTAATTATCTATCTATCTAGCTGCAGCAGGGAGCTGACATTGGAAAAAATCTTCACACGCTCGAGTAGACACTTCGATCGTAATTACATTTTTTTGTGCTGTTGACCACATTAGCAACCACACGATTTTTATCCTTTTCAATGGAAACTTCTTGTAATATCTACATATGTATTATGGGAAACATTTCTGATAAATCATGAAGGATTCTAAGGAATCAACGCACGTCTGCGACTTTAACGACTTTTACTCTTAATTCTGACTCTGCTTAATGAATGTAAAATTGATGATACCAGTCAATGTTTCGTAAGGTAATATTTTACTGCGAACCTCTGCAAAAGTCAATTTCCCTTTTCTGCGTTTTATTGAGCAAATTTTGTTTTAAAAAAAAGCTCTGAAGAATGTTTTTTTTACCAAGACTATTCGAAACATTACACTAAAGATACTGATTCATCTTTATATAAATTTCGAAATACTACTACAGCATAAATATTATTAAATATTAATAAATTTGAGGGAAAACGTTGTAGAATTTTTTTGCATTAAAATATCAAAGAAGAGTCGGAAGACACGGTTCTACAGTAAAATATTCAGTTAGCAACTTCTGACGAAACTCGACTTTTATATATTTAAAGACAATTACGTTTCTGGTAAATTTTTGAAATAAGCTGAAACTTTGAAAACAACGATAAAGTGAATTAAATTTCAAACGAATTATTACCATAATTACGAACAAAATATCGGAACAATAGAATGAAAGGAAAAGCGCATAGAGCGATAGACGAGGGTCACCTGTAAAAGGAAGCGGTCCTTTATGGATAACGAAACTCCCGATTTTCTTCGCTTTCAATTTTTTCTAGCGCGTTAGAAATTCGTGAGTTTTTCGAGGGGATGGCGAGAAATCGCATACCTGATCCTTCCAAGCGGAAAACCCACGGAAAAAGTTAATTGTTAAACAATGTTTCTAATATCGTTGATTAGAAATTTCCCACGGTGTTAGCTAAATCGGGTTACTTACGGGGGAAGAAGAGGAACTGAACCAACGAATCGACGTTCACGTAACGAACCAACGAAGAAAAACGCGCCAAGCAACCGGAAAAAAGGCGAAACGACAGTTTTGATTGCGCAGAATTGGTTGCATAAGTCGAGTTATGCATCGAGCGTACTCGACAACCGAAAAACGATGGGGATGGAAAAAACTAGTGTTCTTAATTCTTGGGCTGATTAAATCGATTTTTCATAAGTGGATTTGTTAAATTGTTTTATAGATGAATTTCAATTATTATTTAAGTTCTTTTATTATACTTTATTATTTGCACTGGTGTCTTTATTTTATAAAATTAAATGGCCAAAGAAGTTATTCTGAAAAATATACGTTCTTGCTTAATAATGAGAGGGTTCGTTTTACGAATGCATCGCAACTTTTTTCTTCTATAATTCTTGCGATTGGGGAAAAGTTGAGAAAGCTGGTGTTTGCTAGTAGTTAGACCAATCGAAGCCATTGTTATTCAGTGAATTTTGTTAAATCCTTCTTTAGTTGAATTTCTATTATATTCATTTATGTTGCTGCTCGATAATAAGAGATTAATTTTATAACGTGTTGAAACAGACGATGTCAGGCTCAATTTAACGTTTGCTCTTGATTGCACTTAAAGAATGTAGAATAATGTCCAGGAAATTTTCTCCACTTTTCTATTTCAAGTAAAACGGAGTTTTTAGTGCAACGAAATTCTCCGAGTTCTCTCTTAAATTTCCCCGATCACAACTTGCAATTCCAAGTCTGATAGTCCACAAATCTCGCTAACGACTCCTCTAAACATTCCAACTGTTGTTCAGTTTCAATCTTGCTGTATTTGATTGATCGGAAATCTCTATGGCCACAAATTCTGTCCAGTTAAAATGTACTTATATTTTAAACATGGAAACAGAACCTTGGAAAAATGTCAGTCCAATATTTCTCGAAGAATAATTGATGTTGAAAAATGATCCACAAACTGTTTTATAATACGGTACATTTTATTTGAATCCTGGAAAAGAAATTTGCAATTTAGGTTATTTTCCATAGACGTTTTTGGATAGATCAATAGTTCTTTTGGAATTTTATAGAATTCATGAGTAAGAAAGATATTCAATACAACATTTTACTAAGAAAAATTGTAAATTGAGAAATGAATTTACAGATAGCTGGAAGACAATTACAAGTAACGATGAATGCTATATCGAATGAATGGTATATAGAAATTTCAATTGAAACAATTGACTGTATTCCTTTCAGAGAATTTTTCGAACAATTCAACACTTTAGTTGAAAATAAGAAGGAAATTATGAATGACGAAGGAAGCTAGCCAAATTGGAATTTGATGCGTTTATGGGAAATTGACGAGTTGATTTATCAATTCACTCGTAACTCTATTGCCATTGAAATCGTTCTTGCAATTAATTTTCAATAAAGGAAGCAGGATTTCCGAGAAATATAAATTGCCAGGGAACACCGGCTTTTACTTCTCACGGCAGCCCGCGTGTTTCAACATTCTATAAAATAATAAACGATTACCGATGGGACGTACACGTAATTGCGAAAATGCATCCGCAACATTATTAATCTCCCAGGAATGTTTAATTACACGTTACGCGCCCGCTAAACGCTTCCATTTTGCATACAAGCCGCGGGAGTACGATTCGGTGACTAATCGTTGCATGCAATTAAACACCGTGCGTAATACCAGACAGTGACAAATGATCGGCTACTGTCCAAGCAAATGACAAACAAGAATGCGAAATTCACAAACAACCTCTTCATTTGCATCCTGATGGTACATATTGTATAATACTTTTCTTTCTCGGCGCGTTTGATTGCATTTGATGCATTTGTAGAAAATTTAAAACGCAAAAATATACAGAATACATCGTAATTTGCAGAGGATACGAAATATCCAAAGTATAGTATACACTATAATATTTAATAGAAAAATGTGAAAGGAATCTCTGCTTAGATTTCCTTATTTTAATTATATTCATGAAAGCATCAAATTGCGTAAACACCTGCAGTCCAGTTATAGTTAGTTACATAGAATTCTGTATATCGATTTCTATTTTATTACAGATTACATTTCTGTTCTTTGATTAATTACAGTTAATTCGAGACTCTCGTGAGATTCGAGATTGGACGCCAGGATAGTCAAATGGAATGTCAACGGCGTGGAAAAGTATGAAAATTTACGAAGCTATAAACGAGAGACGGAAAGATTATTTTTGAAAGTTTCGAGGAGAGCAGCTAAGTGAAGTCCTCCGCGTCGGCAATTTTCTGAGCACGAAGGCCAACAATGCCGGACAAGTTTGACAGTTACACGGTCCATTTTCGATTTCTCTACACAAGCAGTCAGGGGAAGAAATCTTCTGGTGAATCCTGAACGACTTTCTAATTACCTCATAGGTAACTGACATAAACTCAAGTCACAGACACGTATAAGTTTGTAACTGACATTCAAGACAAAATAAAAGTCAGTTTTTAAAAATAATTTCAGTTTTAGTAAGAAATAAAATACAATAAAATATACTGAAGCTATGAACTTCAATTAAATACTGAACGAATTATTAATTGTGATCTTTGAACAATTCTTTTTGTTCTCATTCCGAATGAATATTATGGTAGTAAGTTCATCTTCAAAGTGTAAAGCTAAAGCCTTAATGTACGAATAATGTTCAAAGAATATACTCAGGAAGAATTATTTTAACGAAAGAAAAAAATGGATGAAGGCGCGTAAAATCGTAAAACGACAAGAAGTATTTCGGAGCGACGGCAAATCCGTCAAAAGATATATTTCATTATTTATGGTGGTCATTAATGGTACTGTTCCGCTTTTCTTGAGTCAGGTAAAGTTATATATCAATGCTCGTTCAAAGTGTTACAGGATATTCGAGTCCGGAAGATCTCTTTTGTGAATGGTGAGATTATTATTTACAATGCATCTCGATTGCATAATATTAATCTAACTTTGAGACGATTTTGTACATCTCAACCGCTGCACGAATCTCTTAGAAATATTGTTAATATCTTCACTCGAGTGAAGTTACATTCCACATCAAAGTATGCTTCGCTAGCATCCTTATTTTTCACTTCTAAGTACTTCTTTAACGCTGGAGATCCTTTTATAATACCTCAAGGGGAATAGACGAGAAACAATTTTGAGAAAATCGTTTATCTTCTTTTGAAAATCCAACATACACAAACAATGATATTTGTTAACGAAAATAATAATCTTCGATGATTCAAGAGTTGAGATGATAAGATTCTCTTTCCTAGCCTTAGAGCATTGAATACTCGTAGCCCATGCGGTTCGTATGGACGCCAGCGCTGACAATCGTTGTGGAGGGAGTACATTTTCGGTAGACTGAACTCTGTTGAGCAAAAACTAAATTTAGTAAATATAACACAAGTTAATAATTCAGTTATGTGTGAAAAATTTCAAAACAATTATCGATACATAATCCGACATCGCATTTTCTGCTTCCTCTTATTTTTTACGCAAACAACACATTTTCTTCTTGATAATTACATGCGACTGTTTGCTTAACAGATATGTTCGGTAAACAGACAACTGTTATAACGAGGCATTATTGGCATTTGTTCACTGCCGTTACTAAAGAATGCATTTATATTTATCTCACACAAACGTAATAGTATTACATCTGCGTAGGTGTTCGGAAAAATGGAAAAATACATACATGCGTCCTTAGTCCATGCCTGACACTTACAGAAAACACATGTATATGTCCTTAGTCCACACCGATAGCTGTCGCTAGACGCCTATATGCGTCTATGGACTCTATGGTGCTATGACACTCTAAGGGCTAATATTAAAGAAGGTTTTCGTATTCAATAACTACCTCCAAATTTATCTTACCCGAGTTTCAGAGGAAACTTTTGATGAACCTCTTACCTTGAAAAGGGTATCCAGTAAAACAAGGTCGCATCATTGAAAAGTTTGTCGTCACCGTCATCTCAGCGCGGTCGCGCCTCGAGCCCTCTCATGAAACCCAACAAAAAGTTTTTGCACCACTGTTCCTGTCTACGCAGCAGCATTCACAAAAATTTAAAACTTTCTGTATCACACGACAATCGAACGAACACAGTGTATCTCACTGAATCTCCAGTTTTTGTCCAGAATTATCACTCAAAATCCAAGTTCGTACGTATCCTCACCATCTATCAGGGTCATCCAGACACCACTATAGTCCTCCCACGGTTGGGATAGAACCGGACAGATCGGTTCTCGGATCCTGACTAGTCTTCTCAACCACTCGCCACTGGGATAACTAACGCTTGGCCACTCCCATCCAGGTTTTCTTGAAGGTAGGCGATGGTGGGGAAACTTTGTGGCCACCAGTCGGCTGATCTCAGCTCGACACCGTGGAAAACGTGCTCGAGCCGCTTTCATATCTGTTTCTCAGCAGTCGTCGACCAATCCATGCTTTCACAGGCTTTACTGGTTACGCCTCTGAAAACACGCCCAGAAACGTAACAGTGAAAATCAACGGGGAAGGACTGTGGAGACCATGCTGTCTTTCAGATCGCTGCTCCTTTTTCAGATATCTCGTGGTGGGGGTAGATTCGATGAAATGACGGCGGTTTGAACAATGTTTGGCTGATGCCAGAGGGTAGACAGAGTTTCTGTACATTTCATAGCTGGATGATTGATGGTGGGTTTTAAGGGATGTGACATTTTGGGGATAGAGATAGGTTCCTTGAGATAGAGATGGAGCTGTGAACTTGAGTGGTAATGAAATCACTGAGTGGTAATTGGTGGAAAGTGAGAATGAAAATAATTGATCAGTCAGTGATAGGGAGTGCTTTGTGGAAATCGATAGATTCGACGATGAAAGTTTGGAAAATGTTCGAGGGTGGTTTTGTAAAGTGATTTATACTTATATCGTTACGGGTAAATGAGAAGTTTTTTAGAATAAATGGAAACCTGTAGATCCTAATCCGGTAGATCCTAATCCTAAGTCAACATAGGAACTAGAGAGTTTCCATTTCAATTTGTAGCGGCACAGGAGTCAGAGGATGATCGAATCGAGAGCGACTCATGTTGTTATTTTGCCTCGGAACATTGACACCGCCTTGATGCATGAAAAGTAACGATAAATAAACTCCGGGCAAAACAATATCGCCGCTACATGCAACCGTCGAACAAAGACGAATTTGAATTTTCCGACTCTCCCCCGACCAGTATAAATACGCGGACGCAAGAAAAGGAGTTACAGTCAATTGTCGATCAGGTATTAACAGTTATTAACGGGTATTATACGAGTTTCACGAGTTATACGAGTTATCCGCGAACGATCATACACTGTCTTTACGAATACGTTGTACAAGCGTTTCTCGACTGTATTTATATTTATTTAATTTATTCCAAATATATTTGACGGTTTGCAACAGCAATCTCTCGTTTCCATTTTATTAATCCTTCTCCACACTATCCACCACAATTTATAAAGGGTTGAAATTTCTATGGGAATCAATAACGAACTTCTGTGAAGACCATTTTTCTTCAGGTATGTTTTTGTAGGGGTGGATTCGTTGCGCGGAACAAGGGTTACGAACACTGGATTTTTATTGGACCAAAACGTAGAACGAGTTCTAACAGAGTACATTAGATTTCTCGTATCAAGAAGAATTCTTAAATACCGAGAAAGCACATATTTTCATAGACAAAAGTTTGGAATTCTATAGCGAAAATGAGTAGTAAGTCTAATAAACGAAGAAATTCCTACGAATTTCCTGTTCCTGGCCATGTGCGAGTTCACGGATGAGAGATTAGAAGGAAAAATTTCCGAAGTCGTCGCGAGAGCTGAGCAACCCAGTCGACCGCGAACAAGTTAAGCAAGCGACGAGCGCAAATAACGCGATTCGCTTTAAGTCGTTCTCTAACCGGGGGTGTCGAGTGTTAACGCATGATCAAAGATCAACGGCTACCAACTTTCGCTTTTTAGGCCCACCATTTTTTTTGCAACCGGCGAGGAAATGACGATGCTCCGCTCGAAACAGGACGTGACACCCGATGTTCACGGTAAGAAGTTTAATTGAATCAAAAAGTCTTTCCCCTTTTTTCTCTTTTCATCATCAGACGTATAAAACGAATTTAAAGTAAGTAAACATTTACAGACTTCAAGACGAAACAATAACGATTAAATGAAAGAAATCTCATTTCTTTATTATAAAAGACATTACCCGTTTCGATTGATACTTTTACGTGGTGATTAAACTAAATCAAAATCTTCAAAATGTCAAACCAAATATCTTCAATCATCTTCCATCTCCTTATCTTAACTGATAGTTCTTAATATTTCACGATAAAACAATAATTTTGTATATAATACAATAATTTTGTATAAAAGATATCCCACTTCGTAATTTGAAATTTTGTACTCCAACTAAACTGAGTCCTCAGGGAACTTAATCCTAACATGTAATCCTAACCCTAACCATAACATTAACCCTAACCATAACACTAACCCTAACTCTAAACCTAACCTTAATGTAAACATTTTAATATCACTATCAATCTCTTTATCCAAAGTAATGATTCCAAACAAAAGGAATCAATAAAGTGAATGAGAAATAAAAATTAGAAAATGAGAGAAATAAAGCTTTTATATAGTGAAAAATACGTCTTTTGCTGGTAAAAATTATTGTATTGTACTTAGACTACATTAAAATCCCTACACATTCAATCTAAACATCTTGAACTTACCCTAAAGAGACCCATCTTTAAGTCAAATGATGGTTAACGTTTCCTTCAATTATTTCAAAGCGTAGCGTCGATTTGTTCCGTGAAAAATGTCCAACATGGACACAGTAGACTTTCAGGGAAAATTCAGGAAAAAAGAGTTCATTGTTCTAGGAGGGTAGAAGAGAGGAGAGTCTTGTCCAGTCGTTGATGTGCCATCAATGTTTATTATCGTCGGTGTTTGTGCACACCGTACGTTCCGGAGCACGAGAATGACCAAACAGAAGGCACAGCGAGCGTATTGTGAGGGGGTGGAAAAGCGGAAGAGAACTAGCTGAGGACCACCCGGTGTGGCGTCCTGGCCAAAGTAATATGGCGTTACTTTTAACAGAGTTGCCTGTTCGACGGTATCCCGCGGCGAGGACAAAACAAACTCCCTAATGTCTTCATGCTACTCATCGCGAACCATCCTCCATCGGGGATGCAGAAGAAAGAGAAAAAAGAGAGAGAAACTCTCCTCTCAACAGCCCTTGTCCAGTGCGTTGCAGCCAGTTGGTAGCTGTTCGAGGATTACCGCACCGAGAGGAACGCTGAAGATGCTCATCCAAGGTTGCGACAAGATCGTCACGGTATCGTCGGAATATCGTTGATGGCCAGAGCGTGAAGAGAGGAGAATTCAACGGGGGATGGATGAAGATGTAATTGATTTACGGGGATGCCTCTGGGCCACTTTTGCGTGTTTGTTTTCGGGTTGTCAGCGGTGACAAGAGGCGTCTTTTCGATCGCCTTCAACTGTTCACCAAATTTTCGAACGCCTTCCACTGTTCACCAAATTTTCGAACGAGGTATGGAGATTAGAGGTAGGGTTGAACAGGGGTGAAAGACTAGAGATCGTTCGCGACCACTTGCCCTTGCTCTAGGTGTTTTGGAGGTTGAGCAACTTTTGGAGCTTGAGGACCTCGTGGAACTTCTGCAGGTTGAGCAGTTTCTCAACTAATTATTCGAAATAACAGATGCTTCTTTATTATTATATGTTATATGTGCTTTCTTTATTATTAAAGTAATTCGTATTTCTATAAATGAACATATGGAAATGGTTCGTGAATTCGTGGTTGGGAAATAAAATTAAGAAATCAATAAAAAGTGGAGTCGATGAATCTGGTTTCTGGCTCTGATCGACCCCCCTTAACCTTAGGCCACCAGCGAAAACACAGGACTTAGGGAGTCCAAATAAAAAGTCTCTCAAATCCTTCCAGTCCAAATCTCTGTCCTAGATCATCCCATGCTGGACACCTGTCACACCTTCTTTCTCATTGTCAAATCCTTATCGGTCGTTATCATCGCGTATAGCATCGTCCGAAAAAACCTCTGGCACCAGTGTGTAACCGATCCTGACATAATATCGTGGGCAAAAAACAGGAGGTTCGGCTGACGTAAGTGTGAAACAGCGGTGCGAGAGATACGTATCTGGTCTCATGGTTCGCCATGAAAAGAGGGCGTAGTCAGGAACCCGCAAATAAATGCAAATTGCTTGAGACCTGCGATCCGCCCACCTGACAACGAACTCAACAGCCCCGGAACACCGCTACGCCGTAAATAATCCACCCCCTTCGAGCATCGAATCCCTTCCTCTTCGTGCATTCTCGCTGCTTTTCCTCTTCCTCTTCTCCTTCGCCCTTTCCTCATGCCTCTCTTCCACAACGCCGCCAATCATCGCAAAGGGCTCGATGTGTAAATAGGGCATCGTAAATATCTGGCGAGGCGGCATAGTGGATCCACCTGAAGATGCGGTTCGATGCCGGAGACCGTAAATCATCTTGGGTTTCCGAGGTACTTCCGTGGAATCTATGATGATCTAAGAAATTGCGGTTTCCGAGCTCTCAGTATTCGTGGTTTTCGAGGCTCTTGTTGTTTGAGTGACTCGATTCCGGCTAATATTGGCGATTGTTTGCAGTCGAGGCTTTGTAAAGTGAATAGAGGAGACGGGGGGGGGGGGTGTAAAAAGAATTTGAGGACTAAGAGAGTTAATGTGTTTGAGGTTTTTGTAGAATTATAAATTAAGAAGAAAGAAGGTAGAGATACAAAGTAAATACCTGAATTTTAGTGGAGAATCGGGGATGCAATATATAGAGCTATTTAAGGAATGGAATAAAATACCTGAGACGAGAAAAAGTGGAAGAAAAGTGAGAAAAAATTAAAATTATTCAAGGTGATGGAGTTTCATTGAATGTACTAGATATAGTGTGTAATTCTTTCAATTATTACTCAATTATGACGTGATAATCATTCAAGGGTAACCATAGATTATAAATACAGGTAAATACAACGTATAGATTGTAAATACAGGTAAAAATATGAATGTATGAATGAATGAACAATGAAAGGTATGAAGTTTTTAGGACCCTGACAGAATTCTTAACACTTAGCCAACTGAATAAGCAAATTTTCTCTCTGTAAAAAACATCGCTGCGTAACCGAACGGGAAGATCTCATTTTTTGACTTTAGCAACGCGTTTTCCTTTTTTCTTTTGTTGTTGTTGTTGTTGTTGTTATCAGTTATTGTTTACCTAGAATTGTTGTATATAATAAAATACACCAATTTAGTGATGTTAAAATTAATTACAAGGTTACACTATCAGTTATAACTAAATAAAGTTATAATCGAACGATACCATACTGTAAAAAAACATTAAAATCCATTATGAATATTTAATTTCACGTTCAAGTCGTGTTATTTATCTTTAATCATCCTTAATTTTACCTACGTTTAATTAAATTTAATAAAAGTTTTTAATTTTACCTACATCCTTTATATTTTTAATGTATACTTTTAATTAGAATTTTTCTATAAACAATATATGAAATCGTTAAATAAAATCATTACCGCAAAATATAATTAACTACTTAAATAATAATAATTTAGACTTCTTTGTCTTCAAAGTAGTGAATATTACTCGGAAAAATGCGCGGTGGACAGCGTATAGGTTGGTTTGTCCGAGCGCGATTGAAACGTATAGCTCGCTGTGGCGCGCGCGGTTGGCTAAGTGTTAACTACAAATCCTAATCTATAATACAAGTACATCAGAACATTATCTATCGTTTGAAGTTAAGATTCGCTAATTTTTGATGCAACAGATATAGTTAATATCCCCTGTGTTAGAAAATATAAACCAACTTTACCATTTGTAATTCAATAAAATTTGGAAAAGGTGATTTGGAAAATTTCAGGCAAATCCTATAGGTTGATTTGAAAAAAAGAAGGAGGAGACGTAATTAAAGGAGTGATATAGAGTTATAGCCTGATGTCCGAAAGATAATCGAAGGAAGAATTGGCCAGGCAAAGGTGGCTGGTTCCTTTGACCAAGCTACTCTGGCCGCTATCGAAATTTTTCACGGAACACAATAAGATCGATCTCGACACGGAGGACCACGCAGCACCTTCCAAAGGGAGTTGATTTTTTGCCAGCAAATAACCCGACTGTCGAGGATTCTTTGTCGGTCCACAAGAATGGATTTCAATGCGATTTTGACGAGGATGTTGACAGATTCGCAACAGCAGAACCGGAGGGGTTCTAGACCGTATTGTCAAGATTCTGTCGATAGTCGATTCCTCTTGCGTAAAATATTCTAAGTTGTTTTCAAAGATTTTATACCTTTATGCATTCCATTGGATATTACATATAGATTACTGAATATTAATATTTTGGTACTAATGTCACGTCCCGCGGCCTGCGCGATCCGTAACGCGAAAGTAAAATTGGTAATTTCTTTCAAGTCGACAGTTAATCAAACGTTGGGGATCTTCCCAAACATTTTCCAAAGAAAGACCCCGACATTGTTTCATTTCCGACAGATATAAATAAATGTAGCGACTCAGAGAAGTCAGCATATTAATTACCGTTCGTCTATCGAATAAGTACCATTCGAAGAGTTAGTTATCATTTTGTCAACCGAAGAATTTTATATCCGTCAGTCTATCAGTCAATTGTCAATATCGAAATCGAGTAAGATTTGAATAAATCATTACATATTGTTAATTTACTTTCGAACAACTTTAATCCTCTCCCGTGCCAGTATTCCCGCACATAGCAGGTTAGCCGAAAGTGGAACTTATTACCAATTGCATTAAACGTCAGTTAACGTCAGGCAACTAAATAGAACGTAACAACTAACACATCGTTATACATTTGTCTTATCTCGTTCAATTCTTTATCGTTGAATGTTAAACTATTTTTTATTAAAATAATAAATTATTCGTTCATTAAAATAATAAGACGTAATAATTTGTTAAATGTTGTACATGGTTCACGATATAATTCGTAAAATCTCTGATTCTATTTTAATAAAGATAAAAATTAACAAAATCTCTCGCATTGTATCTTTGTCGAAGTTATAAAAATTCAAATGTTAACCACTCCGAAGATTTGAGATTCTTGTATCAATCATTTCACTTAAAATAATATGAATTTTTATAGGTAATTATTATTCATAAACTAAAAGACTGTGTTTCTTATCAACCAAAAATTTGAAAACAATCGATCAGTCATATCAAAATGCGTTTTCCAATAACTTCTTTCTTCGGCAAGACAAATTCGACAACAAAGGCAAACAAGCTGATCGATAAATGAAAACAGTTTACCATTTCAAAAAAGGAGTAGAGGATGAAAAAGTCGTTTCTTTAAATCCGCGACAACTAGCGACAAGAGTCGTGCCAACATCACAGCAGCAGCCCTTCAATTTTTTGCATCTTCCAGTTCCCGTCACGATAAACTAAAAGCAACCCCGTCAGAGATGTTGACGAGTGGCCAGCGGGATATCCTATAAACCAGAAAACTTCCACCGAGTCCGAGGTGGAAAAGCTTCTGAACGTTTGAGCCAGAAGGCGAGTGTAGACCGCGTTAAAACTTCTTAGACACTTCTCGTCACGGACTGCCGTGTTCATCGTCTAGAAAATTATACAAATTTCTTTTTATCGCACAATGGCGTAACAAAAATGTTTCGAAAATATTTCAAAAGATATTTAATTTGCTTAACGCGTTGACTGCCACGCCTGTTTTCAGACAAATCTCCGTCAGGCCACGCGTGCAGCAGCACCAAGCTTAGAAAAGGAATGAAATGGTACAGAAAACTTGGTGTTCAATTCCTTCTGGGAATTTCTGTCGTAAATGTTTTAACGGTTTACAAAATTACAACAAGGAAGAATATAAATATTAGAATATTTAGACAATTATTAATTGCAAAATTATTAGGGATATCTGAAAATACAAAAAATCTTTGTCTTCGACGGAGTCAGCATAATATGGCCGTTCGGAAAAATGATTCCGGAAGAAGCATTAGACGCGCATGCAAATAAAAGACGTCGAATGGACCGATCAAAGGCACAGAAGAATTTAAAGAAAATTTTTGTATTACATTTATCATAAAGTAGTAGTCAAATAAGCGACACCCGAATATGTGTTACGTGGCCTGAACAGAAACTTTGATAACTCCCGAATACGACTGGCACTCAACATATTATTGCCAGATGGCAAGATCCTTAAAAGTAGTAGCAAAGGTAGTAGTTAAACGTAGTAGTAAAGTTCGATATGGTAGTAAAAATAATTCTATGGATTAGGAATTAGCCTTTTTCTATATCTTTTGAATATTTCCTTTATGATATTGGGTTTAACAAATTTTCTACCTTTAACTACTCAAGTAAATGAACCTTTTTGGAAAAATTCCATTGCTTATTATTTTGTGACTCAGAATTTATATTTAATTTATATTGTACATATAAATTACGAAGCAGCCTTACATTTATGTCTTGATTTAAGAATAATTTTAATTCCATCTGTATTTTTCCTGGTATATTACCAACGAAACAATCAACCCATTAACCACCCAACTACTAGATACGACGGACCAGATCCGTGGACTAAAGAGAAAATACTCTTTAGATTAAATCCTTAGATCCTACTAGAACCAACAATATAAAATTTATTTATATAATATATAAAATATAAATATAATATAATATAATATAATATAATATAATATAAATATAATATAATATAATATAATATAAATATAATATAATATAATATAATATAATATAATATAAAATTTAATTTCATTGTATCACGCCAAATGAAGTTACTGAACATTCTCAGCGAGAATTGATTGTAAATATTCTAATAAATAAAAGAAAAAAAATCTGTATTTTGACACTTCCTTTATCAACCGTCGAATATTTGATTCTCTGTAAATTTTCTCTGTAAATATACAGGGTGATTGGTAACTGATGATACAAGCGGGAAGAGGGTCGATTTTCTCGAAAACAAAGCCTCAAATGAAAAATTTTTATTCTATATTTTCGATTTCTTTTTTCGCGTAGAATCACCCCCTTTCCGCTTGTACCACCAGTTACCAACCACCCTGTATAAATAAATTCTACAATATATAATCTTGTCTATAATTTTTCTATAACCATTCCATAATTTTCTATTGTAGTCATAGGACGATTTGAATCGAGAGTGATTCATATTATTGTTTTGCCTCGGAGTATCAACGCCGTTTCGATATACGAGATATAAAATTAAACAAACTTTCCAGGAACCCCGCCTTCCTGACCAGTATAAATGGACGAACATGCCGTCTATGACGATCATTACAACCTAGCATTGACCAAGCGATGATTACGACGTAATATACTAACTCTGTATTCTGTACTTAGAGCAATTTTTAATATACCTGACTATCACAAGTATTCACTCGTCTCGTCATTAAATAAATCAACACATTTGATATCCACCACATTATAATTCTTTTATAGTTTCATGCAAAATCGGATATTTAATTTGAAATTGAATACCTGTTACAAATTCTCAAATGTTCTAATATTCTTCGCACGTGATCCATCATAACACTTGTGCTCTAAATCCAACCTAATTGCTCTTTAATTTTTCATTCTTTTATTTGTAATCACTCGTCAATCAACCCCGCTGGGGGTAACCATCCACATGCTATATTTTTATTCTCTAAGCTATAATATTTTACCAAATGTCCTACTGGACAAATTGTAAAATTTAAATAAAATAATAAAAAAAAAGAAACTCGTCAATATCCATAACATTTCTACGCCTGTGGACTTGTAGAGATCCAGCTCACAGGATTGTGCAAGTCTATACGGAAGAAAAGAAGGAAGAAAAAAAGGAAGAAAGAAAGTCACTTCCTAAACTTCCTGCGGGTCGAGTTCCAGGTGTGATCGTAAATCTAACGCAACGCGAATCGGCTATTGTGCACAAATATTTCGTCATGAAGAAGGACGAAAGAAGGCATAATGGCTATACGAAGATGGCCATAAAGTCATCATTCCTGATATACGACTCCGGGAGTCACACTCTGATCATCCAGATTCGAGATCCAACGCCAGTTTTTAACGCATTATTACCGCGTTATTACGAACAGCTCGACCTCGACGACAATCGAGAGAACCGGCCGGCGATTTATGAAATTCCTCGTGCCCAACCCGCTTGCGAAACCTAGTTGAAAACTAGCGGCGCGGAAGAGTTACGACGTAAATATTCCTCGTTAAAATTGGACCTTCCGGACGTTATTCGATGGAAATAGATCGATTTCGTGGAATTTCTCCGAGATTTAATACTAGAGCCACGAGAAGAGTATGAAATTTTACTACCAGACGAATCAAATATAGAAGCACATATATTTTGTAAAAATGCATCGTTTTAAATTTGTAAAATTACTATGAAACATCAAAAATTGGTAAGTATAATTTTGGTATTTATTTCATTAGAAATAGAAAAAAATGTATTTAATTAATATTTGATTAAAAGTATTTTAGGAAGTATTTAATTTTTAAAAAATCAGAAAGATACGTTGAAATGTTTCTATTTTGAAATATCGAGAGGAATTTTATATAGTAGAAATCGACAATTTCGGGAAGCACCTTCGAAATTTGAGGCTAGAGCCACTGACGATTACGAGATAAAGTTTGTATCAAAGAGAAACAAGTTATCATCCATATATTTTATAAAAATGTACTACTGTACGTGAATAATTTGTAATTTGACTACTAAGGAAAGGAAAGAATAAAAGTAAAATAAAATTTGTACCTTTTGCATCAAGATTATAGAAAATAAAATAATTACAAAAATATTCTCTGGATTTTATTTCTTTTCAAGTTATTCGATGTTGATGTAATAAATAACAGGTGAATGTGGTCGTTATTGATCTCCAATAGAAGTTTCGAAATGCATCGATTTGCCGGATTATCTTCGCACCATCGATTCGGTGAAATCTTCTCACACTGTTTGCTATATAGCCCGAAAAATCTGGCCTTTCTTTCGGTTTCTGTAAACCCATAATCATTGTTCGTGCTAATTACAATTTCTACGATGAATTTCTTATTCACCAGCTTCTTTTTTCACTCGTGTATTTCCTTTCTCTTGTACCTACCTTACCAGACGAATATGCAAATCGAACACTAATATGCAAACACACGATAGCAAGCTGTCTTTCTATTTAATCAATAATTCATATGAATATTTGTAAATAATTATCTTGCGAATTATACACCTTCTTGAATTTCATTTAAAAAAAGGAACAAAGCTTCCTTATGGTTTACTTTCGACCGAAATTTTCAACACGAAATAATATTTCAACAAATATAGAAAAAAGAAGAAATTAAAATTTTCTAATTTCCGAGAAAAGAGACATTTATTTCAAACGAAGAACGGACATATTATCAGAAAATAGAAAATTTTCCAATAAATAACTCTTGATTGAAATCTTTGGCGCGAAAAATAATTCGATAAATAAGGAAAAACGAAAAATTGAATTTTGTAATTTCTGAGAAAAGAAAAACGTTCTTCGCAGATAAGAAGATGCTCTGGTTTCTAGCACGTGACAGGCATCCTGTCAGGACTTTGTTGCCTTGAAATGGAACATTGTGTAGGTAGTAAAATTGCATCGCAAAGTCATAAGATAGTAAACTCATAAATATTTGTCATCATCGCTCATAATTCTCATTGTTGAAGGATGCTCGGCCTCTGAAAAAAGGGGCTAGCCCTTTTCAAGTCGAATGGAAAAATCTGACAGAAGGAAAATGGCCAAAACGCGACTGAAACATCACGAAGAAAAAAAAATCATGGTACCTGATCTTCTTGTCTTTTTCTCGCCATTCCATTCTGACCTCTGTATCTTCTGGAAATTTACGATTCTAATTTTTTGCTCTCGTGCCTGGCTCTTGAAACGTGGCAGCTACTATAAGTTGTTCGAACCATTTTTGTACTTTGCAAATCCTTTCAGATCTTGTTTCAAAAGAGAAATTACATTGCCGTTAAAATCGCTTAACGTTTCAGGCTTCTGTATCTCTTCTTTCTTTTTCTAAAGAACCTTATATTCTTTAATTTAAATTACCAGTAACTAACGATTCAATTTTCGTGCTATTACTTATAATTAGATTATTATCTCAACTGTCCGAGAAAGAAACCCACATTAAGCATAAATAAATATAAACATCATACAAATGTTACTCGTTGTGTTTTCATTGTACAGAATAAATAAAAATATTATCTCGCAATTATCCGTCTGAAAGGGTTATAAACATATCTACTACATGTCTACTTCCCATTTCTATCAATCAAGATTAGTGATTGCACAAATAATGTACCAACAGCCTGAAACCATACTCATCTCTATCAACAAAAGAATCCTATTTCCAAAAAGAAAAACACCTTACACTCTGTCAAACGTTATTAACGTTGCGAGATTTGTTCAGTTCCTGTATACAGCTTCGATCCTCGTTATCGACGCTCGTTAATCAGCAATTACCACGTCACTCCCGTTACACGCCGCTCTCTGTACGAGGATAATCGACCCCGATCGAGAATAGGACGAACACCATGAAAGGAAGAAGCAATTTTACTGCAAGGATCGGAATTGTCTTCCGGCTTCGATGAAGAAAATCCGCTTACCATCTTTGCCATTTTTCTTTCCATCGTTATCGAGGCTCGTCCAAACGATCGTTAAGCGAAACATCGAGGCTGCGTGAATCGGCTTCTTCGCTGGTTCAGATCGTAGGCGTCGCCACGGATCAATCTATCGATCTATTTTCCATGAAATTCATCCGGCAGAGAATTATCGTTTCGACCGAACCGTGAGAAAGATCCTTTCGATAAAGAGTTGCTAAGTGACTGCTAGTTTTTAGCCACAAGTTTTTGCAGCCGCGTTGTAGGTGTGATAAACGGCTCCGATACGGGTTTTTCTTCAAGTGGTAATTAATTTTTTCAAATATTCCTGAATTTCGAAATTTGCTATTATTTATTATCTTTCTTCGTATCCTATCTTTATTCGATTCAGTTCTCATTTACAAAACTCGTAAAAGCAATTTCCTTTTCTGACAGGGATTCTATAATATGAAAACTGTAACGATTTGAAACTGTATCAAAATCGCAAAATATATATGAACAAATTTTCTTTGGAAGACCATAGCTTCAATATTAAGTATCAGTTAATACGATACACAAAAAGAGTGTCACAATATTGGAAACATCTTATTCTTCGACAACTCATGGTGCCTAATAAATTCCTCTGCAAGTGACTCGAAGTTAAACGAAAGAAACCTGCGCTGCAACTTGTTCTCTCTAGAATATGTTAACTATTCTGATAAGTTCTCAGGAATCAAGAAATTCAACAGTACGTAAGACGTTAATTTCTCAACGAGGACGGTTTGATAAACGGCTCGCGTCGTCGAGGAACGATGTCGAAGAATCATACACGTGACGGATTCACCGGTGAACGTTGTAGAACAGGTTAATCGAAAATTAATATCGCGTAAAGTCCGGGACGGAAATGGCCACGGGCAGGCCTTCTCTGACGATTAAACATTATTATAGCGGATAACGTAGCAATTATCGTTTTTGTCGAAGCAGCGGATACTTTGTGACGTACCGTCGTAACGCGTATCCACGGTTGCCGCAATGAAACGTTTCTTGCCCGCCGGAGAAAACAGTGAATCGCGTCAAACCGTGCACCCCGAGACGCTCGTTTAATTAGATATCACCCCAGAGTGAGCAATAAGAAAAACAAGCGTTTATTCCAACGAATGAGCGTTGTATCCAGACTACGAATTTTCATGCATTAATATAGGGATTTGAAAGTGCAAAATTACACAAAATGCACATAATATGAAAAAATATAGAAAATTCATACCCAAAGTATTTATAATAACGATATAGATAATAAAACGATTTTATATCGAGTCCGTATTTTTTTAATTACATTCTTAAAAATATAAATTTGCTTATGGATATCCACTTTAATTATATATTGCTGGCAATGAGTGGAATGCATAGAATTTTCTAATCGCAGATGTTTGCTGATTTCGTCGAATGGCAGATGCGGAATGATTACGTAAATTGATGGAAATCTAGAAGAATTATTGCGTAAACCGTGTTTAATGAGCTGCATTATTCTAGCTTTATGGAGTGTGGTACTTTATACGTTTCTTTGTTAGAAATACAGAGTGGAGAATTTGGCGTTGCTCTTGCCAATTTGATAATCTTTAAATAAGAGAGAATTGGGTTGTGGAGGATTACATCTAATCGGAGGTTTACAAATAATACTGGTTTCCTAATCTTGTAAAGTCCATGATTCAAAAATATAACGTAGAATTCACTCCAATATTTGAAATCGATTTCTATCAATTTTAAAATCTCGGAATTCTAACGCACCGCTCCCTGTATAATACAATTCCTAATCGCATTGGAAAAAAATGTCTAACTCTATGAAGTTCACGAATGTTGCGAGATTCGAAACTCTAATGGTCCG